>NC_074690.1:6341244-6538744 GCF_029448725.1 Salvelinus fontinalis
TAGTACTAGTAGTACTAGTAGTAGTAGCAGCAGTAGTAGTAGTAGTAGTAGTAGTAGTAGCAGCAGTAGCAGCAGTAATAGTAGTAGTAGTAGTAGTAGCAGCAGTAGTAGTAGTAGTAGTAGTAGTAGTAGTAGTAGCAGCAGTAGTAGCAGCAGTAGCAGCAGTAGCAGCAGTAGTAGTAGTAGTAGTAGTGGTAGTAGCAGCAGTAGTAGTACTAGTAGTAGGAGCAGTAGTAGATGTACATAGGAGGTACCGTACACATAGAGGTACCGTACACATAGAGGTACCGTAGACACACAGAGGTACCGTACACATAGAGGTACCGTACACATAGAGGTACCGTACACATAGAGGTACCGTACACATAGAGGAGGTACCGTACACATAGAGGTACCGTACACATAGAGGAGGTACCGTACACATAGAGGTACCGTACACATAGAGGTACCGTACACACAGAGGTACCGTACACACATAGAGGTACCGTACACACATAGAGGTACCGTACACACATAGAGGTACCGTACACACATAGAGGTACCGTACACACATAGAGGTACCGTACACACATAGAGGTACCGTACACATAGAGGTACCGTACACATAGAGGAGGTACCGTACACACAGAGGTACCGTAGACACATAGAGGTACCGTACACACATAGAGGTACCGTACACATAGAGGTACCGTACACATAGAGGAGGTACCGTACACATAGAGGTACCGTACACACATAGAGGTACCGTACACACATAGAGGTACCGTACACATAGAGGAGGTACCGTACACATAGAGGAGGTATCGTACACACATAGAGGTACCGTACACATAGAGGAGGTATCGTACACACATAGAGGTACCGTACACATAGAGGAGGTACCATACACACATAGAGGTACCGTACACACACAGAGGTACCGTACACACACAGAGGTATCGTACACACACAGAGGTACCGTACACATAGAGGTACCGTACACACACAGAGGTACCGCACACACAGAGGTACCGCACACACAGAGGTACCGCACACACAGAGGTACCGTACACACATAGAGGTACCGTACACATAGAGGAGGTACCGCACACACATAGAGGTACCGCACACACATAGAGGTACCGCACACACATAGAGGTACCGCACACACATAGAGGTACCGCACACACATAGAGGTACCGTACACACACAGAGGTACCGTACACACACAGAGGTACCGTACACACATAGAGGTACCGTACACACATAGAGGTACCGTACACACATAGAGGTACCGTACACACATAGAGGTACCGTACACACATAGAGGTACCGTACACACATAGAGGTACCGTACACACATAGAGGTACCGTACACACATAGAGGTACCGTACACACATAGAGGTACCGTACACACATAGAGGTACCGTACACACATAGAGGTACCGTACACATAGAGGAGGTACCGTACACACATAGAGGTACCGTACACATAGAGGTACCGTACACATAGAGGTACTGTACACACATAGAGGTACCGTACACATAGAGGTACCGCACACATAGAGGAGGTACCGCACACATAGAGGAGGTACCGTACACACATAGAGGTACCGTACACACATAGAGGTACCGTACACACATAGAGGAGGTACCGTACACACATAGAGGTACCGTACACATAGAGGTACCGTACTGGGAATACATTTACTTTCACCACTGAGTAGTACTAGTTGCAGTATCATAGTATTAGTAGTAGGTTTAGTAGTAGATCTTGGTAGCATAGTATTAGTTGTGTATAGTAATAGCACTAGTATATTTGGATAGTACTAGTTATATTACTAGTATATTTGTAGTAATGTACCTGGAAAAGCAGTATTCCCAGCGACCACACGGTGGCTGGAACAGCAAAGTACTCCCCTCTCAGTACTGTCTCTGGAGGAAGATACTCAGGTGTACCTGGGGGGGAGAGAGACAGGAAGAGAGAGAGCGGGAGAGACAGGGGGGTGAGAGGTGGAGAGGATGAGAGGGACAGGGGGAGAGGGAGAGAGAGAGAGGGACAGGGGGAGAGGGAGAGAGAGAGAGGGACAGGGGGAGAGGGAGAGAGAGAGAGAGAGAGGGAGAGAGAGAGAGGGAGAGAGAGAGAGGGAGAGAGAGAGAGAGAGACAGAGAGAGAGAGAGACAGAGGGAGAGAGAGACAGAGAGAGAGACAGAGAGAGAGAGAGACAGAGAGAGAGACAGAGAGAGAGAGAGGGAGAGATAGGCGGGGAGAGAGGATGAGAGGGAGAGAGGATGAGAGGGAGAGAGAGACAGGAGGGAGAGAGACAGGAGGGAGAGAGACAGGAGGGAGAGAGACAGGAGGGAGAGAGACAGGAGGGAGAGAGACGGAGGGAGAGAGACGGAGGGAGAGAGACGGAGGGAGAGAGACGGAGGGAGAGAGACGGGGAGAGAGAGAGTGTTTACTTGTGTTTGTACGTGTGCGTGCGTTACAGGTGCATGCAAGTGTGTCTCACCTGCCACATCGGTGTATTCTCCCTCCTTGAGTACTGAGGCGGAGCCGAAGTCAAGCAGTAGGACGTTGTGATTGGTCAGTTGGACAAGGATGTTCTCAGGTTTCAGGTCTCTGTGGACCACGCCCCTGGAGTGGCAGTGGAGCAGAGCAGACACCACCTACACACACACACACACACACACACACACACACATATATACACACACACACAATACACACATATATATATATACACACACACACAATACACACATATATATATACACACACACACACACACACACACACACATACACACATTTTTATTTTTTTATTTAACCTTTATTTAACCAGGAAGGGCTCATTGAGATTTAAAATCTCTTTTTCAAGAGCGTCCTGGCCAAGATAGGCAGCACCAAGTCATTACAAAAATTACAGACAGACAACATGAAAAACTACAAGTAATCTAGTAAAAACCATTGAATTCACAAGAGCATAACAAAAATCAAAAACAGCAAATTAAAAACATTGACAGGTCAGGGAAATCAGTCTCAAGATCCTTCATCAGTGATTTAAAAACACCAATAAGGTGTTCCAAGACGATGGCGCAGAGTACATAAAATACCTTTTAAAAGACTCCTCTTTAAATCTGCGTATTTCTCCAAAGTTGTCCTGAGCTTTGGAGAGCACAACACTGCCAGGATCCTCAAGTTTTTAAATCCTGTATCTTTTGACACATTCATGAAAATAGTAATGGCCTCTAAACCTTAAAGCTGCATACTGGACCCTATTCCAACTAAACTACTGAAATAGCGGTTCCTGTGCTTGGCCCTCCTATGTTGAACAGAAAAAAACGTCTCCCTATCCACCAGATGTGTACCAAACTCCCTAAAAAGTGAAGCCTCTGTTGGAAAAGCCAAACCTTGACCCAGAAAATATAAAACAAACTATAGGTCTATATCGAATCACCCATTCCTCTCAAACGTTTTTGAAAAAGCTGTTGTACGGCAACTCACTGCCTTTCTGAAGACCAACAATGTATACGGAATGCTTCAGTCTGGTTCTAGACCCCATCATAGCACTGAGACTGCACTCGTGAAGGTGGTAAATGACCTTTTAATGGCGTCAGACCGAGGCTCTGCATCTGTCCTCGTGCTCCTAGACTTTAGTGCTGCTTTTGACACCATCGATCACCACATTCTTTTGGAGAGATTAGAAACCAAAATTGGTCTCTGTGGATGGTCTGTCTTCTGACAAATCAATTGTAAGTTTCGGTGTTCCTCAAGGTTCCGTTTTAGGACCACTATTGTTTTCACTATATATTTTACTTCTTGGGGATGTCATTCGAAAACATAATGTTAACTTTCACTGCTATGCGGATGACACACAGCTGTACATTTCAATGAAACATGGTGAAGCCCCAAAATTGCCCTCGCTAGAAGCCTGTGTTTCAGACATAAGGAAGTGGATGGCTGAAAACTTTCTACTTTTAAACTCGGACAAAACAGAGATGCTTGTTCTAGGTCCCAAGAAACAAAGAGATCTTCTGTTAAATCTGACAATTAATCTTGATGGTTGTACAGTTGTCTCAAATAAAACTGTGAAGGACCTCGGCGTTACTCTGGACCCTGATCTCTCTTTTGACGAACATATCAAGACTGTTTCAAGGATAACTTTTTTCCATCTACGTAACATTGCAAAAATCAGAAACTTTCTGTCCAAAAATGATGCAGAAAAATTAATCCATGCATTTTGTCACTTCTAGATTAGACTACTGCAATGCTCTACTTTCCGGCTACCCGGATAAAGCACTAAATAAACTTCAGTTAGTGCTAAACACGGCTGCTAGAATCCTGACTAGAACCAAGAAATTTGATCATATTACTCCAGTGCTAGCTTCCCTACACTGGCTTCCTGTTAAGGCCAGGGCTGATTTCAAGGTTTTACTGCTAACCTACAAAGCATTACATGGGCTTGCTCCTACCCATCTCCCCGATTCGGTCCTGCCGTACATACCTACACGTACGCTACGGTCACAAGACGCAGGCCTCCTAATTGTCCCTAGAATTTCTAAGCAAACAGCTGGAGGCAAGGCTTTCTCCTATAGAGCTCCATTTTCATGGAATGGTCTGCCTACCCATGTGAAAGACGCAGACTCGGTCTCGACCTTTAAGTCTTTATTGAAGACTTATCTCTTCAGTAGGTCCTATGATTGAGTGTAGTCTGGCCCAGGGGTGTGAAGGTGAACGGAAAGGCTCTGGAGCAACGAACCGGCCTTGCTGTCTCCGCCTGGCCGGTTCCCCTCTCTCCACTGGGATTCTCTGCCTCTAACCCTATTACAGGGGCTGAGTCACTGGCTTGCTGGTGCTCTTCCATGCCGTCCCTAGGAGGGGTGCGTCACTTGAGTGGGTTGAGTCACTGACGTGATCTTCCTGTCTGGGTTGGCGCCCCCCCCTTGGGTTGTGCCGTGGCGGAGATCTTTGTGGGCTATACTCAGCCTTGTCTCAGGGTAGTAAGGTGGTGGTTGAAGATATTTTTTATTTTTTTATTTTTTACTTCACCTTTATTTAACCAGGTAGGCAAATTGAGAACACGTTCTCATTTACAATTGCGACCTGGCCAAGATAAAGCAAAGCAGTTCGACACATACAACAACACATAGTTACACATGGAGTAAAACAAACATACAGTCAATAATACAGTGAAAAATAAGTCTATATACAATATGAGCAAGTGAGGTGAGATAAGGGAGGTGAAGGCAAACAAAATATATATATAAATAAATAAAAATATAAAAAGGCCATGGTGGCGAAGTAAATACAATATAGCAAGTAAAAAAAGTTTAAAAAAAGTAGAGATAGTAGAGATAGAAAAAAGTAGAGATAGAAATAATGGGGTGCAAAGGAGCAAAATAAATAAATAAATAAATACAGTAGGTAAAGAGGTAGTTGTTTGGGCTAAATTATAGATGGGCTATGTACAGGTGCAGTAATCTATGAGCTGCTCTGACAGCTTGTGCTTAAAGCTAGTGAGGGAGATAAGTGTTTCCAGTTTCAGAGATTTTTGTAGTTCGTTCCAGTCATTGGCAGCAGAGAACTGGAAGGAGAGGCCAAAGGAAGAATTGGTTTTGGGGGTGACCAGAGAGATATACCTGCTGGAGTGCGTGCTACAGGTAGGTGCTGCTATGGTGACCAGCGAGCTGAGATAAGGGGGGACTTTACCTAGCAGGGTCTTGTAGATGACCTGGAGCCAGTGGGTTTGACGACGAGTATGAAGCGAGGGCCAGCCAACGAGAGTGTACAGGTCGCAGTGGTGGGTAGTATATGGGGCTTTGGTGACAAAACGGATGGCACTGTGATAGACTGCATCCAATTTATTGAGTAGGGTTTTGGAGGCTATTTTGTAAATGACATCACCGAAGTCGAGGATTGGTAGGATGGTCAGTTTTACAAGGGTATGTTTGGCAGCATGAGTGAAGGATGCTTTGTTGCGGAATAGGAAGCCAATTCTAGATTTAACTTTGGATTGGAGATGTTTGATGTGAGTCTGGAAGGAGAGTTTACAGTCTAACCAGACACCTAGGTATTTGTAGTTGTCCACATATTCTAAGTCAGAGCCGTCCAGAGTAGTGATGTTGGACAGGCGGGCAGGTGCAGGCAGCGATCTGTTGAAGAGCATGCATTTAGTTTTACTTGTATTTAAGAGCAAATGGAGGCCACGGAAGGAGAGTTGTATGGCATTGAAGCTCGCCTGGAGGGTTGTTAACACAGTGTCAAAAGAAGGGCCAGAAGTATACAGAATAGTGTCGTCTGCGTAGAGATGGATCAGAGAATCACCAGCAGCAAGAGCGACATCATTGATGTATACAGAGAAGAGAGTCGGTCCAAGAATTGAACCCTGTGGCACCCCCATAGAGACTGCCAGAGGCCCGGACAACAGACCCTCCGATTTGACACACTGAACTCGATCAGAGAAGTAGTTGGTGAACCAGGCGAGGCAATCATTAGAGAAACCAAGGCTGTCGAGTCTGCTGATGAGGATGTGGTGATTGACAGAGTCAAAAGCCTTGGCCAGGTCAATGAATACAGCTGCACAGTATTGTTTCCTATCGATGGCGGTTAAGATATCGTTTATGACCTTGAGCGTGGCTGAGGTGCACCCATGGCCAGCTCTGAAACCAGATTGCATTGTGGAGAAGGTATGGTGGGATTCGAAATGGTCGGTAATCTGTTTGTTGACTTGGCTTTCGAATACCTTAGAAAGGCAGGGTAGGATAGATATAGGTCTGTAGCTGTTAGGGTCAAGAGTGTCCCCCCCTTTGAAGAGGGGGATAACCGCAGCTGCTTTCCAATCTTTGGGAATCTCAGACGACACGAGAGAGAGGTTGAAAAGGCTAGTAATAGGGGTGGCAACAATTTCAGCAGATAGTTTTAGAAAGAAAGGGTCCAGATTATCTAGCCCGGCTGATTTGTAAGGGTCCAGATTTTGCAGCTCTTTCAGAACATCAGCTGACTGTATTTGGGAGAAAGAGAAATGGGGAAGGCTTGGGCGAGTAGCAGAGGGGAGGGCAGTGCTGTTGACCGGGGTAGGGGCAGCCAGGTGGAAAGCATGGCCAGCCGTAGAAAAATGCTTATTGAAATTCTCAATTATAGTGGATTTGTCGGTGGTGACTGTGTTTCCTATCTTCAGTGCAGTTGGAAGCTGGAAAGAGGTGTTCTTATTCTCCATGGACTTTACAGTGTCCCAGAACTTTTTTGAATTTGTGTTGCAGGAAGCAAATTTCTGCTTGAAAAAGCTAGCCTTGGCTTTTCTAACTGCCTGTGTATATTGGTTTCTAGCTTCCCTGAAAAGTTGCATATCACGGGGGCTGTTCGATGCAAATGCAGAACGCCATAGGATGTTTTTCTGTTGGTTAAGGGCAGTCAGGTCAGGAGAGAACCAAGGGCTATATCTGTTCCTGGTTCAAAATTTCTTGAATGGGGCATGCTTATTCAAGATGGTGAGGAAGGCATTTTTTAAAAATATCCAGGCATCCTCTACTGACGGGATGAGATCAATATCCTTCCAGGATACCTCGGCCAGGTCGATTAGAAAGGCCTGCTCGCTGAAGTGTTTCAGGGAGCGTTTGATAGTGATGAGTGGAGGTCGTTTGACCGCTGACCCATTACGGATGCAGGCAATGAGGCAGTGATCGCTGAGATCTTGGTTGAAAACAGCAGAGGTGTATTTGGAGGGCAAGTTGGTTAGGATGATGTCTATGAGGGTACCCGTGTTTACGGAATTGGGGTGGTACCTGGTAGGTTCATTGATAATTTGTGTGAGATTGAGGGCATCAAGCTTAGATTGTAGGATGGCTGGGGTGTTAAGCATGTTCCAATTTAGGTTGCCTAGCAGCACGAGCTCTGAAGATAGATGGGGGGCAATCAGTTCACATATGGTGTCCAGAGCACAGCTGGGGGCAGAGGGTGGTCTATAGCAGGCGGCAACGGTGAGAGACTTGTTTTTAGAGAGGTGGATTTTTAAAAGTAGAAGTTCAAATTGTTTGGGAACAGACCTGGATAGTAAAACAGAACTCTGCAGGCAATCTTTGCAGTAGATTGCAACACCGCCCCCTTTGGCCGTTCTATCTTGTCTGAAAATCTTGTAGTTGGGGATGAAAATGTCAGAATTTTTGGTGGTCTTTCTAAGCCAGGATTCAGACACGGCTAAAACATCCGGGTTGGCAGAGTGAGCTAAAGCAGTGAACAAAACAAACTTAGGGAGGAGGCTTCTAATGTTAACATGCATGAAACCAAGGCTATTACGGTTACAGAAGTCATCAAAAGAGAGCGCCTGGGCAATAGGAGTGGAGCTAGGTACTGCAGGGCCTGGATTCACCTCTACATCACCAGAGGAACAGAGGAGGAGTAGGATAAGGGTACGGCTAAAAGCTATGAGAATTGGTCGTCTAGAGCATCTAGAACAGAGAGTAAAAGGACGTTTCTGGGGGCGATAAAATAGCTTCAAGGAATAATGTACAGACAAAGGTATGGTAGGATGTGAATACAGTGGAGGTAAACCTAGGTATTGAGTGATGATGAGAGAGATATTGTCTCTAGAAACATCATTGAAACCAGGTGATGTCATCGCATATGTGGGTGGTGGAAATGAAAGGTTGGATATGGTATAGTGAGCAGGGCTAGAGGCCCTACAGTGAAATAAGCCAATAAACACTAACCAGAACAGCAGTGGACAAGGCATATTTACATTAAGGAGAGGCATGCTTAATCGAGTTATTAATAAGGGTCCAGTGAGTAGAGGTTGGTTGGTGTCACGGCGATCCAGACAGCTGGCCGGGTAGATGGCTATCGGTAGCAAGATAGCATAGGATGGAGGTCTATTTTTAGACACCTCGTGCGTTTCCGTCGGTGGATTAGTGGGGTTCCGTGTCTTGTAGAGGGGATCAATCCAATTGGCAAAATAGATATAGTGACCCAAGAAAAAAATAAAATAAAATTGTCCGAAATACTTATTAAGATAGCAGCCGATAAGACGGCTAACGATTAGCGGGCCCCAGGTGAGCGTTCAGGTAACGTCGCGACGGAGGTGCCAGTTGGATAACTCCCTCGGGCAGATAACGTCGGCAGTCAATCGTGAAGGCCCGGTGGGGCTCCGTATCTGCAGAAAAAAAAACCCGGGTCCGGATAGGTGACTGTAGCCCAGGAATGGCTGATGGAACTCCTCAGCTGGCTAGCTCCGGAATAATTTAAGTTTGCTCCGGGATCGACGTAAGCCAATAGTCACACGGTTTGCAGCTAGCTAGCTGCGAAATCAAGGTGCAAATGTCCAGAGCCTGCGGCTGAAATCCGGGGAAACTGAGAGAAAAAAAAAAGGCCCGGTATGCTCCGGTCCGAGTCGCGTTGCACAAAAGTGCCGGTAGATTATCGAGCTAAAGGAATAGCTGATGACCACAAAACGTGGGCAGCTGAAACACCAACGCTAGCCAGCAAGCCGGCTAACTTCTGGGCAGCTTCAAATTAGCTTTCGGCTAGCTTTCGGCTAACTTCTGGTTAGCTTTCTGGCTAACTTCTGATTAGCCCCTGGTTAGCTTCACTGTGGATTTTCAGATTTGAGGTAAATAATACTTTTTTTGTTGTAATTGGTGAGGCGGGTTGCAGGAAAGCTTTTGTAGTTGAGTTCTTGGATAATAAAAAAATATAAAAGATATGCGAAGAAGGTGTAAATATATATATACAGGACAAGACAGTACGAGGACAAAAATGACGTCTGAACTGCTAAGCCATCTTGGAATATCCCTCTCTATCCCTCTTGTGGTGTGGCGGCTGTGCTTTGGCAAAGTGGGTGGGGTTATATCCTTCCTGTTTGGCCCTGTCCGGGGATATCGTCTGACGGGGCCACAGTGTCTCCTGACCCCTCCTGTCTCAGCCTCCAGTATTTATGCTGCAGTAGTTTATGTGTCGGGGGGCTAGGGTCAGTTTGTTATATCTGGAGTACTTCTCCTGTCTTATCTGGTGTCCTGTGTGAATTTAAGTATGCTCCCTCTAATTCTCTCTCTGTCCCTCCCCTCATGGAGGACCTGAACCCTAGGTCCATGTGTCAGGACGTCCTGGCCTGATGACTCCTTGCTGTCCCCAGTCCACCTGGCCGTGCTGCTGCTCCAGTTTCAACTGTTCTGCCCGCGGCTATGGAACCCTGACCTGTTCACCGGACGTGCTACCTGTCCCAGACCTGATGTTTTCAACTCTCTAGAGACAGCAGCACTAAATAAACGTATTATTCTCAGAGTATCTCTATACTCTGAGTGATCGGCTATGAAAAGCCAACTGACATTTACTCCTGAGGTGCTGACTTGTTGCACCCTCGACAACTACTGTGATCATTATTATTTGACCATGCTGGTCATTTAGGAACATTTGAACATCTTGGCCATGTTCTGTTATAATCTCCACCTGGCACAGCCAGAAGAGGACTGGCCACCCCTCATAGTCTGGTTCCTCTCTAGGTTTCTTCCTAGGTTCTGACCTTTCTAGGGAGTTTTTCCTAGCCACCGTGCTTCTACACCTGCATTACTTGCTGTTTGGGGTTTTAGGCTGGGTTTTTGTACAGAACTTTGTGACATCGACTGATGTAAAAAGGGCTTTATAAATACATTTGATTGATTGATTGATTGATTGTGTGCGTGATTCTGACCTGCTGCATCACATGACGTGCCATCCCCTCCTCCAAGTAGCCACTCCCCTCCTGCATATAATTAAAGAGATCCAAGCAGGGGATTGGACGCTCCAGAACCAGCAGATATATGCCTGCCCCCTCTGGCCCTTGCATCCAATAGTAGTCAAGGAGTTGGGCCACGCCTCTACACCTGGGCAAGCGACACACCTGCTGCAGCAAAGCGATCTCCAATGGCAACACATCTTTGCTCTCCGACTGCACACACACACACACAATACACACACACACACACAGTAGACACACACAATACACACACACAGTACACACACACAATGCACACACACACACACACACAGTACACACACACAATACACACACACACAGTACACACACACACTACACACACACACACAGTACACACAGTACACACACACAATACACACACACAGTACACACACACAGTACACACACACAGTACACACACACAGTACATGCACACACACACAGTACACACACACAATACACACACACACACAGTACACACACACAATACACACACACACACACAGTACACACACACACAATACACACACACAGTACACACACACAATACACACACACACACACAGTACACACACACAATACACACACACACAGTAGACACACACAATACACACACACAGTATACACACACAGTACACACACACACAATACACACACACAGTACACACACACAGTACACACACACAATACATCTATGATCAGTTCCTGTTCCATGCTACTTCATCAGTAACTGGTATAACTCAGACAGCCTGCTTACCAAATGGCACCCTATTCCCTTTATAGAGCCCTAAGGGTAAAAAATAATGGCACCCTATTCCCTTTATAGAGCCCTATGGGCCCTGGTCAGAAGTAGTGGCACCCTATTCCCTTTATAGAGCCCTATGAGTCAAAAATAATGGCACCCTATTCCCTTTATAGAGCCCTAAGGGTCAAAAATAATGGCACCCTATTCCCTTTATAGAGCCCTATGGGCCCTGGTCAGAAGTAGTGGCACCCTATTCCCTTTATAGAGCCCTATGGGTCAAGAATAATGGCACCCTATTCCTTTTATAGAGCCCTAAGAGTAAAAAATAATGGCACCCTATTCCTTTTATAGAGCCCTAAGGGTAAAAAATAATGGCACCCTATTCCTTTTATAGAGCCCTAAGGGTAAAAAATAATGGCACCCTATTCCCTATATAGAGCCCTAAGGGTAAAAAATAATGGCACCCTATTCCCTTTATAGAGCTCTATGGGCCCTGGTCAAAACTAATGGCACCCTATTCCCTTTATAGAGCCCTATGGGCCCTGGTCAGAAGTAGTGTCCTATGGGTCCTGGTCAGAAGTAGTGTCCTATGGGCCCTGGTCAGAAGTAGTGCATTATGGGCCCTGGTCAGAAGTAGTGTCCTATGGGCCCTGGTCAGAAGTAGTGTCCTATGGGCCCTGGTCAGAAGTAGTGTCCTATGGGCCCTGGTCAGAAGTAGTGCATTATGGGCCCTGGTCAGAAGTAGTGCATTATGGGCCCTGGTCAGAAGTAGTGCATTATGGGCCCTGGTCAGAAGTAGTGCATTATGGGCCCTGGTCAGAAGTAGTGTCCTATGGGCCCTGGTCAGAAGTAGTGTCCTATGGGCCCTGGTCGGAAGTAGTGCATTATGGGCCCTGGTCAGAAGTAGTGCATTATGGGCCCTGGTCAGAAGTAGTGCATTATGGGCCCTGGTCAGAAGTAGTGTCCTATGGGCCCTGGTCAGAAGTAGTGTCCTATGGGCCCTGGTCAGAAGTAGTGCATTATGGGCCCTGGTCAGAAGTAGTGCATTATGGGCCCTGGTCAGAAGTAGTGCATTATGGGCCCTGGTCAGAAGTAGTGCATTATGGGCCCTGGTCAGAAGTAGTGTCCTATGGGCCCTGGTCAGAAGTAGTGCATTATGGGCCCTGGTCAGAAGTAGTGCATTATGGGCCCTGGTCAGAAGTAGTGCATTATGGGTCCTGGTCAACAGTAGTGCATTATGGGCCCTGGTCAGAAGTAGTGCATTATGGGCCCTGGTCAACAGTAGTGCATTATGGGCCCTGGTCAGAAGTAGTGCATTATGGGCCCTGGTCAGAAGTAGTGCATTATGGGCCCTGGTCAGAAGTAGTGCATTATGGGCCCTGGTCAACAGTAGTGCATTATGGGCCCTGGTCATCAGTAGTGCATTATGGGCCCTGGTCAGAACTAGTGCATTATGGGCCCTGGTCAGAAGTAGTGCATTATGGGCCCTGGTCAGAAGTAGTGCATTATGGGCCCTGGTCAACAGTAGTGCATTATGGGCCCTGGTCAGATGCATTATGGGCCCTGGTCAGATGCATTATGGGCCCTGGTCAGATGCATTATGGGCCTTGGTCAGATGCATTATGGGCCTTGGTCAGATGTGCATTATGGGCCCTGGTCAGAAGTAGTGCATTATGGGCCCTGGTCTGAAGTAGTGCATTATGGGCCCTGGTCAGAAGTAGTGCATTATGGGCCCTGGTCAGAAGTAGTGCATTATGGGCCCTGGTCAGAAGTAGTTGACTCACCGTTTTAGCCCACATCTTTATCTTCCTCTGGTCCACAAACTTCAGCGCCACCTAGAGACAGACAACATGTCTAGTTACTGCTGTCCCTGGAGACAGACAACATGTCTAGTTACTGCTGTCCCTGGAGACAGACAACATGTCTAGTTACTGCTGTCCCTGGAGACAGACAACATGTCTAGTTACTGCTGTCCCTGGAGACAGACAACATGTCTAGTTACTGCTGTCCCTGGAGACAGACAACATGTCTAGTTACTGCTGTCCCTAGAGACAGACAACATGTCTAGTTACTGCTGTCCCTGGAGACAGACAACATGTCTAGTTACTGCTGTCCCTGGAGACAGACAACATGTCTAGTTACTGCTGTCCCTGGAGACAGACAACATGTCTAGTTACTGCTGTCCTAGAGACAGACAACATGTCTAGTTACTGCTGTCCTAGAGACAGACAACATGTCTAGTTACTGCTGTCCTAGAGACAGACAACATGTCTAGTTACTGCTGTCCTAGAGACAGACAACATGTCTAGTTACTGCTGTCCCTGGAGACAGACAACATGTCTAGTTACTGCTGTCCTAGAGACAGACAACATGTCTAGTTACTGCTGTCCTAGAGACAGACAACATGTCTAGTTACTGCTGTCCTAGAGACAGACAACATGTCTAGTTACTGCTGTCCCTGGAGACAGACAACATGTCTAGTTACTGCTGTCCTAGAGACAGACAACATGTCTAGTTACTGCTGTCCTAGAGACAGACAACATGTCTAGTTACTGCTGTCCCTGGAGACAGACAACATGTCTAGTTACTGCTGTCCTAGAGACAGACAACATGTCTAGTTACTGCTGTCCCTGGAGACAGACAACATGTCTAGTTACTGCTGTCCCTGGAGACAGACAACATGTCTAGTTACTGCTGTCCCTAGAGACAGACAACATGTCTAGTTACTGCTGTCCCTGGAGACAGACAACATGTCTAGTTACTGCTGTCCCTGGAGACAGACAACATGTCTAGTTACTGCTGTCCCTGGAGACAGACAACATGTCTAGTTACTGCTGTTCCTAGAGACAGACAACATGTCTAGTTACTGCTGTCCCTAGAGACAGACAACATGTCTAGTTACTGCTGTCCCTGGAGACAGACAACATGTCTAGTTACTGCTGTCCCTGGAGACAGACAACATGTCTAGTTACTGCTGTCCTAGAGACAGACAACATGTCTAGTTACTGCTGTCCCTGGAGACAGACAACATGTCTAGTTACTGCTGTCCTAGAGACAGACAACATGTCTAGTTACTGCTGTCCCTGGAGACAGACAACATGTCTAGTTACTGCTGTCCCTAGAGACAGACAACATGTCTAGTTACTGCTGTCCCTGGAGACAGACAACATGTCTAGTTACTGCTGTCCCTAGAGACAGACAACATGTCTAGTTACTGCTGTCCCTAGAGACAGACAACATGTCTAGTTACTGCTGTCCCTGGAGACAGACAACATGTCTAGTTACTGCTGTCCCTGGAGACAGACAACATGTCTAGTTACTGCTGTCCTAGAGACAGACAACATGTCTAGTTACTGCTGTCCCTGGAGACAGACAACATGTCTAGTTACTGCTGTCCCTGGAGACAGACAACATGTCTAGTTACTGCTGTCCCTAGAGACAGACAACATGTCTAGTTACTGCTGTCCCTGGAGACAGACAACATGTCTAGTTACTGCTGTCCCTGGAGACAGACAACATGTCTAGTTACTGCTGTCCCTAGAGACAGACAACATGTCTAGTTACTGCTGTCCCTGGAGACAGACAACATGTCTAGTTACTGCTGTCCCTGGAGACAGACAACATGTCGTTCTGTTGTAATGGTCTGTGTTGGGACAACGTACAGTACCAGTCAAATGTTTGGACACCCCTACTCATTCCAGGGGTTTTCTGTATTTTTACTATATTCTTGTAGAATAATAGTAAAGACATCAAAACTATGACATAACACATATGGAATCATGTAGTGACCAAAAAAGTGTTAAACAAATCAAAATATTTTTGATTTTAGATTCTTCAAAGTAGCCACCCTTTGCCTTGATGACGGCTTTGCACACTCTTGTGAACGACTGGGTCGAGTCCATAGATACAGAACAAAAAGACTGAACGACTGGGTCACGTCCATAGATACAGAACAACGACTGGGTCGCGTCCATAGATACAGAACAACGACTGGGTCGCGTCCATAGATACAGAACAACGACTGGGTCACGTCCATAGATACAGAACAACGACTGGGTCGAGTCCATAGATACAGAACAAAAAGACTGGGTCGCGTCCATAGATACAGAACAACGACTGGGTCGCGTCCATAGATACAGAACAACGACTGGGTCGAGTCCATAGCTACAGAACAACGACTGGGTCGAGTCCATAGATACAGAAGAACGACTGGGTCGAGTCCATAGATACAGAACAACGACTGGGTCGAGTCCATAGATACAGAACAACGACTGGGTCGAGTCCATAGATACAGAACAACGACTGGGTCGAGTCCATAGATACAGAACAACGACTGGGTCGCGTCCATAGATACAGAACAACGACTGGGTCGAGTCCATAGATACAGAACAACGACTGGGTCGAGTCCATAGATACAGAACAACGACTGGGTCGCGTCCATAGTTACAGAACATAAAGACTGAACGACTGGGTCGCGTCCATAGATACAGAACAACGACTGGGTCACGTCCATAGATACAGAACAACGACTGGGTCGCGTCCATAGATACAGAACAACGACTGGGTCGCGTCCATAGATACAGAACAAAAAGACTGAACGACTGGGTCGCGTCCATAGATACAGAACAAAAAGACTGAACGACTGGGTCGCGTCCATAGATACAGAACAACGACTGGGTCGCGTCCATAGATACAGAACAACGACTGGGTCGAGTCCATAGATACAGAACATAAAGACTGAACGACTGGGTCACGTCCATAGATACAGAACAACGACTGGGTCGAGTCCATAGATACAGAACAACGACTGGGTCGCGTCCATAGATACAGAACAATGACTGGGTCGAGTCCATAGATACAGAACAACGACTGGGTCGAGTCCATAGATACAGAACAACGACTGGGTCGAGTCCATAGATACAGAACAACGACTGGGTCGAGTCCATAGATACAGAACAACGACTGGGTCGCGTCCATAGATACAGAACAACGACTGGGTCGAGTCCATAGATACAGAACAACGACTGGGTCGCGTCCATAGATACAGAACAACGACTGGGCCGCGTCCATAGATACAGAACAACGACTGGGTCGCGTCCATAGATACAGAACAACGACTGGGTCGAGTCCATAGATACAGAACATAAAGACTGAACGACTGGGTCGAGACCATAGTTACAGAACAACGACTGGGTCGAGTCCATAGATACAGAACAACGACTGGGTCGCGTCCATAGATACAGAACATAAAGACTGAACGACTGGGTCGAGACCATAGTTACAGAACAACGACTGGGTCGCGTCCATAGATACAGAACAACGACTGGGTCGCGTCCATAGATACAGAACAACGACTGGGTCGAGTCCATAGATACAGAACAACGACTGGGTCGAGTCCATAGATACAGAACAACGACTGGGTCGAGTCCATAGATACAGAACAAAAAGACTGAACGACTGGGTCACGTCCATAGATACAGAACAAAAAGACTGAATGACTGGGTCGAGTCCATAGATACAGAACAACGACTGGGTCACGTCCATAGATACAGAACAAAAAGACTGAACGACTGGGTCACGTCCATAGATACAGAACAAAAAGACTGAATGACTGGGTCACGTCCATAGATACAGAACAAAAAGACTGGGTCACGTCCATAGATACAGAACAACGACTGGGTCACGTCCATAGATACAGAACAAAAAGACTGAACGACTGGGTCACGTCCATAGATACAGAACAAAAAGACTGAACGACTGGGTCACGTCCATAGATACAGAACAAAAAGACTGAACGACTGGGTCGCGTCCATAGAGACAGGAAGTAGACAAGAGGAGTTGCTCACCGGTTGGTTGTCTGTCTTCCTGAACCCGGCATAGACACTCCCATAGCCTCCGTGTCCAATCAGTTCTCCTTTCACATAGAGCTCCTCGAACCTTTCTACAAACACACACACACACACACACACACACACACACACACACACACACACACACACACACACACACACACACACACACACACACACACACACACACACACACACACACACACACACACACACACACACACACACAGCTCCCATTACATACATACAGTATACTTCCCCACAAGAGAGAGCATTCTCATTATACACACACACACACACACACACACACACACACACACACACACGCACACGCACACACACACACATACGTGTCCATACATACCTCTGTGTTTGTGGGTTGGTGCACCTGTGCTCTCCAGGCTCCCCTCCTGGTTCTGAGTTTGGAGTGTGTGTGGGTTCTGAGGTATCTGTTTATCCCGTGTGTTCTCCTGGTTCTGAGTTTGGGGTGTGTGTGGGTTCTGAGGTATCTGTTTATCCCGTGTGTTCTCCTGGTTCTGAGTTTGGGGTGTGTGTGGGTTCTGAGGTATCTGTTTATCCCGTGTGTTCTCCTGGTTCTGAGTTTGGGGTGTGTGTGGGTTCTGAGGTATCTGTTTATCTCGTGTGTTCTCCTGGTTCTGAGTTTGGGGTGTGTGTGGGTTCTGAGGTATCTGTTTATCCCGTGTGTTCTCCTGGTTCTGAGTTTGGGGTGTGTGTGGGTTCTGAGGTATCTGTTTATCCCGTGTGTTCTCCTGGTTCTGAGTTTGGGGTGTGTGTGGGTTCTGAGGTATCTGTTTATCCCGTGTGTTCTCCTGGTTCTGAGTTTGGGGTGTGTGTGGGTTCTGAGGTATCTGTTTATCCCGTGTGTTCTCCTGGTCTGCGTTAGGAGTGTGTTTGGTCCTTTTCTGTGTGTTTGATGCCTGTGAGGCCTGTGTATTTGATGCCCGTGAGGCCTGTGTGTGTGAGGCCTGTGTGTGTGAGGCCTGTGTGTGTGAGGCCTGTGTGTGTGAGGCCTGTGTGTGTGAGGCCTGTGTGTGTGAGGCCTGTGTGTGAGAGGCCTGTGAGGCCTGTGTGTGAGAGGCCTGTGTGTGAGAGACCTGTGAGGCCTGTGTGTGAGAGGCCTGTGAGGCCTGTGTGTGTGAGGCCTGTGTGTGAGAGACCTGTGAGGCCTGTGTGTGAGAGGCCTGTGAGGCCTGTGTGTGTGAGGCCTGAGTGTGTGAGGCCTGTGTGTGAGAGGCCTGTGTGTGTGAGGCCTGAGTGTGTGAGGCCTGTGCTTGCTGTTTGTTACTACGAGTGTTGTGTGTGGTTGTAAGAGTGTGTTTGCTGGTGTCAGTGGCGGCCTGTGTGAGTGTTTTGACGGGTGTGGGCAGGGCCGGTGTCTTTGTGTGTGTGTTGGTGTGTGTGTCAGCGGGGAGCGGTGTGTGTGTGTTGGTGTGTGTGTTAGCGGGGAGCGGTGTGTGTGTGTTGGTGTGTGTGTTAGCGGGGAGCGGTGTGTGTTTGTAGTGTATGCTGGGGATGTGTGGGTGTTGTGAGATGCTGGCCGATGTGTCTCTCCATCGGGTCATGCTGCGTGTTCCCAGGGCGGGGCCAAATGCCAGCCTCCTATAGCGTTCCAGCTCTTTGCAGAACCCCGCCCCTCCCTTCATGCGGTTTCTCTGTTTGGTCAGCTTGTAACTGGCAGACCGTTCGACTGGCAGGTTGCGGTGGGGTCCCGGCCCCTCCCTCCTCACCCCTCCTCTCTTCTTGGCATCTTTCTCTCTACCTGAGTCTTCCCTCCCCCATTCTTTCCCCCCCTCACCGGACAGTTCCCTCTTCCTCTTCTCCCCCCCCTCCTTTTCCCCTTCCTCGTCTCCTTGCGCCTCATTGGCCGGGACCCAACAGGGGGAGGTGCAAACGGGAGGGGCTACTGGAAAACAGAAGCTACGATTTGTCAGTGCCTTAGCAACAGTCAGTGCCTTAGCAACAGTCAGTGCCTTAGCAACAATCAATACTTTACCAGTAACCAATAGGCTACGCTATCTTCTGTTTGATGCAATCAATTAGATTTCCATTTGCCACTTATGCCATATAATAACCTAACCTAAAGTAACCTAAACTAAACTAACGTAAACCCTGACCCTGTGAAGGGTAAGTAGTCAAATCTAGGAAGGAAAGATAGACAGAAGTGAAATAGAGAAAGAAAAGACAGAGCAGAGCAGATACAATTATTTGTTTTTAACTACTGTATATAATGTAGTAAAGAGAGAGAGAGAAGAGAGAGAGAGAAGAGAGAGAGAGTAAAGGAGAGAGAGTCAAGGGGAGAGAGAGTCAAGGGGAGAGAGAGTCAAGGGGAGAGAGAGTCAAGGGGAGAGAGAGTCAAGGGGAGAGAGAGTCAAGGGGAGAGAGAGTCAAGGGGAGAGAGAGAGTCAAGGGGAGAGAGAGAGTCAAGGGGAGAGAGAGAGTCAAGGGGAGAGAGAGAGTCAAGGGGAGAGAGAGAGTCAAGGGGAGAGAGAGAGTCAAGGGGAGAGAGAGAGTCAAGGGGAGAGAGAGAGTCAAGGGGAGAGAGAGAGTCAAGGGGAGAGAGAGAGTCAAGGGGAGAGAGAGAGTCAAGGGGAGAGAGAGTCAAGGGGAGAGCAAGTCAAGGAGAGAGCAAGTCAAGGAGAGAGCAAGTCAAGGGGAGAGAGACTTTTAAAGGTAACAGTAGCCTATAAAAGTGAGGGTGTATTCTTGCCTTCACAAGCCGGGCTTGTAGTCATGTCTCCTTTCTCTTCCATCTCTACGAGTCTGTGATTGGCAGAGACAGACAGACAGCAAATGCTTACAGGCACACCCCCGTACTGTGTGAAACACCCCTGTTATTGCCTCCTAGTGATGTCATAATGGAGGTAGACCAGAGAGCCAATGAGAGCAGCAACACTCTGAGCTCACAACGATGTCATAATGCAGGTAGACCAGAGAGCCAATGAGAGCAGCAACACTCTGAGCTCACAACGATGTCATAATGCAGGTAGACCAGAGAGCCAATGAGAGCAGCAACACTCTGAGCTCACTGTGATGTCATAATGGAGGTAGACCAGAGAGCCAATGAGAGCAACGCTCACTGTGATGTCATAATGCAGGCAGGTGAGAGTAGAACTCTTAACGTTGTAATGATATAATCCTGAGACTCTGACCGTGCCAGACACTGAGGCTACATGACGTTCACAATCCAAGATAAATACATTGATTTATCACAACAGATTGACTGATTCATTTATCTCTACGGTCACACAACTCTGAATGGAGATGTCATAACAATCTATTGATCAAATATTTCAAAGGAGAATCAATCAAATCATTTTTGATGTTCCATGTTGCACAGTTAGTTACCCAGACTGTAACGTTGTCCCCGGGCTATTGTCCATAGCACATAAACTCAGCAAAAAAAGAAACGTCCCCTTTTCAGGGCTCTGTCTTTCAAAGATAATTTGTAAAAATCCAAATAACTTCACAGATCTTCATTGTAAAGGGTTTAAACACTGTTTCCCATGCTTGTTCAATGAACCATAAACAATTAATGAATATGCATGTCACGTTCTGACCATAGTTCTTGTGTGTTTTACTTGTTTTAGTGTTGGTCAGGACGTGAGCTGGGTGGGTATTCTATGTTGTGTGTCTAGTTTGTCTGTTTCTATGTTTGGCCTAATATGGTTCTCAATCAGAGGCAGATGTTTTGTGTTGTCTCTGATTGGGAATCATATATAGGTGGCTTGTTTTGTGTTGTCTCTGATTGGGAATCATATATAGGTGGCTTGTTTTGTGTTGTCTCTGATTGGGAATCATATATAGGTGGCTTGTTTTGTGTTGTCTCTGATTGGGAATCATATATAGGTGGCTTGTTTTGTGTTGTCTCTGATTGGGAATCATATATAGGTGGCTTATTTTGTGTTGTCTCTGATTTGGAATCATATATAGGTGGCTTGTTTTGTGTTGTCTCTGATTGGGAATCATATATAGGTGGCTTGTTTTGTGTTGTCTCTGATTGGGAATCATATATAGGTGGCTTGTTTTGTGTTGTCTCTGATTGGGAATCATATATAGGTGGCTTGTTTTGTGTTGTCTCTGATTGGGAATCATATATAGGTGGCTTGTTTTGTGTTGTCTCTGATTGGGAATCATATATAGGTGGCTTGTTTTGTGTTGTCTCTGATTGGGAATCATATATAGGTGGCTTATTTTGTGGGTGGTTGTTTCCTGTCACTGTGTTTTCTCTGCACCAGATAGGGCTGTTTCGGTAAGCCACGTTTGTTATTTTGTTATTTTGTAAGTGTTCACAGTTTCGTCTTGTTTATTCAAATCTTGTTGAACACGGAATACGCTGCGTCTTGGTCCGATCCCTGTTACACCTCCTCTTCAGACGAAGAGGAGGAAGGCTGCCGTTACAATGCACCTGTGGAACGGTCATTAAGACACTAACAGCTTACAGACGGTAGGCAATTAAGGTCACAGTTATGAAAACTTAGGACACTAAAAAGTCCTTTCTATTGACTCTGAAAAACACCAAAAGAAAGATGCCCAGGGTCCCTGCTCATCTGTGTGAATGTGCCTTAGGCATGCTGCAAGGAGGCATGAGGACTGCAGATGTGGCCAGGGCAATAAATTGCAATGTCCGTACTGTGAGATACCTAAGAAAGCGCTACAGGGAGACAGGACGGACTGCTGATCATCCTCGCAGTGGCAGACCACGTGTAACAACACCTGCACAGGATCGGTAGATCCGAACATCACACCTGCGGGACAGGTACAGGATGGCAACAACAACTACCAGAGTAAGTTACCCTTAAATCAAGAGCGAGGGTATTGGCTGGGTGGGAACTCAGAATACTCGACAGTGAGGTAACTGAAACAACCTCTGTCAACGTGTACAGGTCTGGGACAGTAACGGTGCAGGACATCCTCAGTTCCAGCAGGACGAGGGATCAATGAGAGAGAACAGTAGGAAAATATCTCTCTCTGTGTGACGTCTCCCCCCATCCTGAGCGAGTCTGATCACACCTCTTCAAACTGTCCTGCAGACGAGGATAGTCACCCCCCACTGAACACACCCAGGTACCACAACTGCACTGCTCCTCCATCATTGAGAGGGATACATTCACAGAGCTGGAGAGAGACATGGTGGAGAGAGCCACAAAATCCAGACAGAACAAACCCACAAAACAGACCAGCATAACAACATCCCCCCCCAACAAGACCCGGAGGGCTGAAGGTGGAGATGGACTGCTGTCTGAGAGAGCTGCTCTAAGGACTGAGGTGAGAGAACTCAAATCAAATGTTATTTGTGACAGAAGCCAAATACAACAGGTGTAGTAGACCTCACAGTGAAATGCTGAATACAACAGGTGTAGTAGACCTCACAGTGAAATGCTGAATACAACAGGTGTAGTAGACCTTACAGTGAAATCCTGAATACAACAGGTGTAGTAGACCTCACAGTGAAATGCTGAATACAACAGGTGTAGTAGACCTTACAGTGAAATGCTGAATACAACAGGTGTAGTAGACCTTACAGTGAAATGCTGAATACAACAGGTGTAGTAGACCTCACAGTGAAATGCTGAATACAACAGGTGTAGTAGACCTTACAGTGAACTGCTGAATACAACAGGTGTAGACCTCACAGTGAAATGCTGAATACAACAGGTGTAGTAGACCTTACAGTGAACTGCTGAATACAACAGGTGTAGACCTCACAGTGAAATGCTGAATACAACAGGTGTAGTAGACCTCACAGTGAAATGCTGAATACAACAGGTGTAGTAGACCTCACAGTGAAATGCTGAATACAACAGGTGTAGTAGACCTCACAGTGAAATGCTGAATACAACAGGTGTAGTAGACCTTACAGTGAAATGCTGAATACAACAGGTGTAGTAAACCTCACAGTGAAATGCTGAATACAACAGGTGTAGTAGACCTTACAGTGAAATGCTGAATACAACAGGTGTAGTAGACCTCACAGTGAAATGCTGAATACAACAGGTGTAGTAGACCTTACAGTGAAATGCTGAATACAACAGGTGTAGTAGACCTCACAGTGAAATGCTGAATACAACAGGTGTAGTAGACCTCACAGTGAAATGCTGAATACAACAGGTGTAGTAGACCTCACAGTGAAATGCTGAATACAACAGGTGTAGTAGACCTTACAGTGAAATGCTGAATACAACAGGTGTAGTAGACCTCACAGTGAAATGCTGAATACAACAGGTGTAGTAGACCTCACAGTGAAATGCTGAATACAACAGGTGTAGTAGACCTTACAGTGAAATGCTGAATACAACAGGTGTAGTAGACCTCAGTGAAATGCTGAATACAACAGGTGTAGTAGACCTTACAGCGAAATGCCGAATACAACAGGTGTAGTAGACCTCACAGTGAAATGCTGAATACAACAGGTGTAGACCTCACAGTGAAATGCTTACTTACAGGCTCTAACCAATAGGTCAAAAATGGTATTAGGTGAACAATAGGAAGGTAAAGAAATAAAACAACAGTAAAAAGACAGGATATATACAGTAGAGAGGCTACATACAGTAGAGAGGCTACATACAGTAGAGAGGCTACATACAGTAGAGAGGCTACATACAGTAGAGAGGCTACATACAGTAGAGAGGCTATATACAGTAGAGAGGCTATATACAGTAGAGAGGCTATATACAGTAGAGGCTATATACAGTAGCGAGGCTATATACAGTAGCGAGGCTATATACAGTAGCGAGGCTATATACAGTAGAGAGGCTATATTTTTTTATTTTTTTTATTTCAACTTTATTTAACCAGGTAGGCTAGTTGAGAACAAGTTCTCATTTGCAACTGCGACCTGGCCAAGATAAAGCATAGCAGTGTGAACAGACAACAACACAGAGTTACACATGGAGTAAACAATAAACAAGTCAATAACATGGTAGAAAAAAGAGAATCTATATACAATGTGTGCAAAAGGCATGAGGAGGTAGGCAATAAATCGAGTAATTACCATTTAGCAGATTAACACTGGAGTGATAAATCATCAGATGATCATGTGCAAGAAGAGATACTGGTGTGCAAAAGAGCAGAAAAGTAAATAAATAAAAGCAGTATGGGGGGTGAGGTAGGTAAATTGGGTGGGTAGTTTACAGATGGACTATGTACAGCTGCAGCGATCGGTTAGCTGCTCGGATAGCAGATTTTTAAAGTTGTTGAGGGAGATAAAAGTCTCCAACTTCAGAGATTTTTGCAATTCGTTCCAGTCGCAGGCAGCAGAGAACTGGAAGGAAAGGCGTCCAAATTAGGTTTTAGCTTTAGGGATGATCAGTGAGATACACCTGCTGGAGCGCGTGCTACGGGTGGGTGTAGCCATCGTGACCAGTGAACTGAGATAAGGCGGCACTTTACCTAGCATAGCCTTGTAGATGACCTGGAGCCAGTGGGTCTGACGACGAACATGTAGCGAGGGCCAGCCGACTAGGGCATACAGGTCGCAGTGGTGGGTCGTATAAGGTGCTTTAGTAACAAAACGGATGGCACTGTGATAAACTGCATCCAGTTTGCTGAGTAGAGTATTGGAAGCTATTTTGTAGATGACATCGCCGAAGTCGAGGATTGGTAGGATAGTCAGTTTTACTAGGGTAAGTTTGGCGGCGTGAGTGAAGGAGGCTTTGTTGCGGAATAGAAAGCCGCCTCTAGATTTGATTTTGGATTGGAGATGTTTGATATGAGTCTGGAAGGAGAGTTTGCAGTCTAGCCAGACACCTAGGTACTTATAGATGTCCACATATTCTAGGTCGGAACCGTCCAGGGTGGTGATGCTAGTCGGGCGTGCGGGTGCAGGCAGCGAACGGTTGAAAAGCATGCATTTGGTTTTACTAGCGTTTAAGAGCAGTTGGAGGCCACGGAAGGAGTGTTGTATGGCATTGAAGCTCGTTTGGAGGTTAGATAGCACAGTGTCCAAGGAATGGCCGGAAGTGTACAGAATGGTGTCGTCTGCATAGAGGTGGATCAGGGAATCGCCCGCAGCAAGAGCAACATCATTGATGTATACAGAGAAAAGAGTCGGCAGTAGAGAGGCTATATACAGGAGAGAGGCTATATACAGTAGAGAGGCTATATACAGGAGAGAGGCTATATACAGTAGAGAGGCTATATACAGTAGAGAGGCTATATACAGTAGAGAGGCGATATACAGTAGAGAGGCGATATACAGTAGAGAGGCTATATACAGTAGAGAGGCTATATACAGTAGAGAGGCTATAAAAGTAGAGAGGATATATACAGTAGAGAGACTATATACAGTAGTGAGGCTTATTACAGTAGAGAGGCTATATACAGTAGTGAGGCTTATTACAGTAGAGAGGCTATATACAGTAGTGAGGCTTATTACAGTAGAGAGGCTATATACAGTAGAGGCTATATACAGTAGAGAGGCTATATACAGTAGAGAGGCTATAAAAGTAGAGAGGCTATAAAAGTAGAGAGGCTATATACAGTAGAGAGGCTATAAAAGTAGAGAGGCTATAAAAGTAGAGAGGCTATATACAGACACCGGTTAGTCAGGCTGATTGAGGTAGTATGTACATGTAGATAGGGTTAAAGTGACTATGCATATATGATGAACAGAGAGTAGCAGTAACGTAAAAGAGGGGTTGGCGGGTGGTGACGGGACACTGCAGATAGCCCGGTTAGCCAATGTGCGGGAGCACTGGTTGGTCGGCCCAATTGAGGTAGTATGTACATGAATGTATAGTTAAAGTGACTATGCATATATTATAAACAGAAAGTAGCAGCAGCGTAGAAATAGGGGTTGGGGGGGCACACAATGCAAATAGTCCAGGTAGCCTGATTACCTGCTCAGGAGTCTTATGGCTTGGGGGTAAAAACTGTTGGGAAGCCTTTTTGTCCAAGACTTGGCACTCCGGTACCGCTTGCCATGCGGTAGTAGAGAGAACAGTCTATGACTGGGGTGGCTGGGGTCTTTGACAATTTTTAGGGCCTTCCTCTGACACCGCCTGGTATAGAGGTCCTGGATGGCAGGAAGCTTGGCCCCAGTGATGCATTGGGCTGTACGCACTACCCTCTGTAGTGCCTTGCGGTCGGAGGCCGAGCAATTGCCGTACCAGGCAGTGATGCAACCAGTCAGGATGCTCTCGATGTAGCCGTAGAACCTTTTGAGGATCTCAGGACCCATGACAAATCTTTTTAGTTTCCTGAGGCTTTGTCATGCCCTCTTCACGACTGTCTTGGTGTGTTTGGACCATGATAGTTTGTTGTTGATGTGGACACCAAGGAACTTGAAGCTCTCAACCTGCTCCACTACAGCCCCGTCGATGAGAATGGGGGCGTGCTCGGTCCTCTTTTTCCTGAGGTCCAAAATCATCTCCTGAGTCTTGGTTACGTTGAGGGAGAGGTTGTTATTCTGGCACCACCCGACCAGGTCTCTGACCTCCTCCCTATAGGCTGTCTCGTCGTTGTCGGTGATCAGGCCTACCACTGTTGTGTCGTCTGCAAACTTACTGATGGTGTTGGAGTCGTGCCTGGCCGTGCAGTCATGATTGAACAGGGAGTACAGGAGAGGGCTGAGCATGAACCCCTGAGGGGCCCCCATGTTGAGGATCAGCGTGGCAGATGTGTTGTTGCCTACTCTTACCACCTGGGGGCGGCCCGTCAGGAAGTCCAGGATCCAGTTGTAGAGGGAGATGTTTGGTCCCAGGTTCCTTAGCTGGGATGAGCTTTAAGTGAACTATGGTGTTGAAAGCTGAGCTGTAGTCAATGAATAGCATTCTCACATAGGTGGTCCTTTTGTCCAGGTGGGAAAGGGCAGTGTGGAGTGCAATAGAGATTGTGTCATCTGGATCTGTTGGGGTGCTATGCAAATTGGAGTGGGTCTAGGGTTTCTGGGATGATGGTGTTGATGTGAGCCATGACCAGCCTTTAAAGCACTTCATGGCTACAGACATGAGTGATACGGGTCGGTAGTCAATTAGGCAGGTTACCTTAGTGTTCTTGGGCACAGGGCCTATGGTGGTCTGCTTGAAACATGTTGGTATTACAGACAGGGACAGGTTGAAAATGTCAGTGAAGACACTTGCCAGTTGGTCAGCGCATGCTCAGAGTACACGTCCTGGTAATCCGTCTGGCCCTGGGGCCTTGTGAATGTTGACCTGTTTGAAGGTCTTACTCACATTGGCTGCGGAGAGTCTGATCACACAGTCGTCCGGAACAGCTGGTGCTCTCATGCATATTTCAGTGTTATTTGCCTCGAAGCGAGCATAGAAGTAGTTAGAAGTAGTCTCCATCCTGTGTGCTACCTATATCCCCCTATAGGATCCCCACACTTTAATGAAGACAGCTTCTCCATCCTAGAAGGAGAGATCAGCCATTTCCAGGCCCAGGGACATGTACTAGTCTGTGGCGACCTAAATGCCAGAACTGGACAAGAACCTGACACCCTCAGCACACAGGGGGACAAACATCTACCTGGAGGTGACAGCATTCCCTCCCCCATATGCCCCCCTAGGCACAACTATGACAACATAACCAACAAAAACAGGTCACAACTCCTGCAGCTCTGTTGCACGCTGGGTATGTACATAGTCAATGGTATGCTTCGAGGGGACTCCTATGGTAGGTACACCTATAGCTCATCTCTTGGCAGTAGCACTGTAGACTACTTTATCACTGACCTCAACCCAGAGTCTCTCAGAGTGTTCAGTCAGTCCACTGACACCACTAACAGATCACAGAAAAATCACACACTACTTGAACAGAGTAATACTCAATCATGAGGCATAAAAGCCAAAGGAACTGAATAATATTAAGAAATGCTATAGATGGAAGGAAAGTAGTGTGGAAATATACCAAAAAACAATTAGGCAAAAACTAATTCAAACCCTTTTAGACAACTTCTTCAACAATCCCTTCTAGACAATTTCTGGGACAAAATGTTTCACTGTAATAGTGAAGGTGTAAACTTAGCAGTAGAAAACCTAAACAGTATATTTGACCTTTCAGCTTCCCTATCAAATCCCCAAAATTTCAAGCAGACAACCTAAGAAAATGAACAACAATGACAAATGGTTTGATGAAGAACGCAAAAACCTAAGAAAGAAATAGAGAAACCTGTCCGACCAAAAACACAGAGACCCAGAAAACCTGAGTCTACTCCTTCACTACAGTGAATCACTAAAACAATACAGAAATACACTACGGAAAAAGAAGGAACAGCACGTCAGAAATCAGCTCAATGTAACTGAAGAATCCATTGAATCTAACCACTTCTGGGAAAATTGGAACCCATTAAACAAACAACAAGACAAAGAGTGATCTATCCAAATGGAGATGAATGGATAAACCACTTCTCCAATATTTTTGGCTCTATAACAAAGAATAAAGAGCAAAAACATATACATGATCAAATATAAATCTTATAATCAACTATTAAAGACTACCAGAACCCACTGGATTCTCCAATTACCTTGAATGAGTTACAGGACAAAATAAAAACCCTCCAACCCAAAAAGGCCTGTGGTGTTGATGGTATCCTAAATTAAATGATAAAATATACAGACCACAAATTCCAAATGGCTATACTAAAACTATTTAACATCATCCTCAGCTCTGGCATCCTCCCCAATATTTGGAACCAAGGACTGATCACCCCAATCCACAAAAGTGGAGACAAATTTGACCCCAATAACTACCGTGGGAAACGCATCAACAGCAACCTTGGGAAAATCCTCTGCATTATCATTAACAGCAGACTAATTAATTTCCTCAGTGAAAACAATGTACTGAGCAATTGTCAAATTGGCTTTTTACCAAATTACCGTACGACAAAAAAAAACTATACCTACCTCGGCCTAAACATCAGCACCACAGGTAACTTCCACAAAGCTGTGAATGAGCTGAGAGACAAGGCAAGAAGGGCCTTCTATGCCATCAAAAGGAACATAAATTTCAACATACCGATTAGGATCTGGCTAAAAATACTTGAATCAGTCATAGAGCGCATTGCCCTTTATGGTTGTGAGGTCTGGGGTCCGCTCACCAACCAAGATTTCACAAAATGGGACAAACACCAAATTGAGACTCTGCATGCAGAATTTTGCGAAACTATCCTCAGTGTACAACGTAAAACACCAAACAATGCATGCAGAGCAGAATTAGGCCGATACTCGCTAATTATCAAAATACAGAAAAGTGCTGTTAAATTCTACAACCACCTAAAAGGAAGCGATTCCCAAACCTTCCATAACAAAGCCATCACCTACAGAGAGATGAACCTGGAGAAGAGTCCCCTAAGCAAGCTGGTCCTGGGTCTCTGTTCACAAACACAAACACACCCCACAGAGCCCCAGGACGACAGCACAATTAGACCCAACCAAATTATGAGAAAACAAAAAGATAATTACTTGACAAACTAGAATGCTATTTGGCCCTAAACAGAGAGTACACAGTGGCAGAATACCTGACCACTGTGACTGACCCAAACTTAAGGAAAGCTTTGACTATGTACAGACTCAGTGAGCATAGCCTTGCTATTGAGAAAGGCCGCCGTAGGCAGACCTGGCTCTCAAGAGAAGACAGGCTATGTGCACACTGCCCACAAAATGAGGTGGAAACTGAGCTGCACTTCCTAACCTCCTGCCCAATGTATGACCATATTAGAGACACATATTTCCCTCAGATTACACAGATCCACAAAGAATTTGAAAACAAATCCAATTTTGATCAACTCCCATATCTACTGGGTGAAATACCACAGTGTTCCATCACAGCAGCAAGATGTGACCTGTTGCCACAAGAAAAGGGCAACCAGTGAAGAACAAACACCATTGTAAATACAACCCATATTTATGTTGATTTATTTTCCCTTTTGTACTTGAACTATTTGCACATCGTTACAACAATGTATAAAGACATAATATGATTGAAATGTCTTTATTCTTTTGGAACTTCTGTGAGTGTAATATTTAATGTTTACTGTTCACTTTTTATTGTTTATTCACTTTTGTGAATTTTGTTTATTATCTACTTCACTTGCTTTGTCAATGTTAACACATGTTTCCTGTGCTAATAAATCACTTTATAAATTGAATTTGCCTTGAATCTGATAGTCATTCTGATCTTTACCCCAGCTCTTACAGCTCTGTGTGTGTGTGTGTGTGTGTGTGTGTGTGTGTGTGTGTGTGTGTGTGTGTGTGTGTGTGTGTGTGTGTGTGTGTGTGTGTGTGTGTGTGTGTGTGTGTGTGTGTGTGTTTTATAATAATAACCCCCCCTGTAAAGTACACAGCTAAGATAAGCTGCCAACTACACACATGATTTACATTACTGAGAGGACCTTGACTTCACACACACACACACACACACACACACCACATGACTGGCTCGTGGTAATGGCTGGGGTGGAATTGGTGGAATGGTATCAAATGCCCTCCGACGAACCATCAAACAGGCAAAGTGCCAAAGCAGGACTAAGATCGAGTCTTACAACACCGGCTCTGATGCTCGTCAGATGTGGCAGGGCTTGTAAACCATTACAGACTACAAAGGAAAAAGCCTAAGCCGAGAGCTGCCCAGTGGCACGAGCCTACCAGACGAACTAAACTACTTCTATGCTCGCTTCGAGGCAAATAACACTGAAACATGCATGAGAGCACCAGGTGTACCGGAAGACTGTGTGATCACGCTCTCCGCAGCCAATAAGACCTTCAAACAGGTCAACATTCACAAGGCCGCAGGGCCAAACGGATTACCAGGATGTGTACTCCAAGCATGCGCTGACCAACTGGCAAGTGTCTTCACTGACATTTTCAACCTCTCCCTGTCTGAGTCTGTAATACCAACATGTTTCAAGCAGACCACCATAGGCCCTGTGCCCAAGAACACCAAGGTAACCTGCCTAAATGACTACTGACCCGTAGGACACACGTCTGTAGCCATGAAGTGCTTTGAAAGGCTGGTCATGGCTCACATCAACACCATCATCCCAGAAACCCTAGACCCATTACAATTTGCATACCGCCCCAACAGATCCACAGATGACGCAATCTCTATCTCCACACTGTCCTTTCCCACCTGGACAAAAGGAACACCTATGTGAGAATGTTGTTCATTGACTACAGCTCAGCGTTCAACACCATAGTGTCCTCCAAGCTCATCACTAAGCTAAGGATCCTGGGACTAAACACCTCCCTCTGCAACTGGATCCTGGACTTGCTGACGGGCCGCCCCCCAGGTGGTAAGGGTAGGTAACAACATATCCGCCACACTAATCCTCAACACAGGAGCCCCTCAGGGGTGCGTGCTTTGCTCCTCCTGTACTCCCTGTTCACTCATGACTGCACGGTCAGGCACGACTCCAACACCATCATTAAATTTGCCGATGATACAACAGTGGTAGGCCTGATCACCGACAACGACGAGACAGCCTATAGGGAGGAGGTCAGAGACCTGACAGTGTGGTGCCAGGACAACAACCTATCACTCAACGTGATCAAGACTAAGGAGATGATTGTGGACTACAGGAAAAAGAGGACCGAGCACATCCCCATTCTCATCGACGGGGCTGTAGTAGAGCAGGTTGAGAGCTTCAAGTTCCTTGGTGTCCACATCACCAACAAACTAACATGGTCCAAGCACACCAAGACAGTCGTGAAGCAGGCACGACAAAACCTATTTCCCCTCAGGAGACTGAAAAGATTTGGCACGGGTCCTCAGATCCTCAAAATGTTCTGCTGCTGCACCATCGAGAGCATCCTGACTGGTTGCATCACTGTCTGGTACGGCAACTGCTCGGCCTCCGACCGCAAGGCACTACAGAGGGTAGTGCGTACAGCCCAGTACATCACTGGGGCCAAGCTTCCTGCCATCCAGGACCTCTATACCAGGCGGTGTCAGAGGAAAGCCCTGAAAAAAGTCTAGGTCCAAGAGGCTTCTCAACAGCTTCTACCCCCAAGCCCTCCTGAACATCTAGTCAAATGGCTACCCAGATTATTCACATTGCCCCACACCCACCCCTCTCCACACCACTGCCACTCTCTAGTTATCATCTATGCATATTCACTTTAATTAACTCTACCTACATGTACATACTACCTCAACTAACCGGTGCCCCCACACATTGACTCTGTACCGGTACCCCCCCTGTATATGTTGTTATTTTACTGCTGCTCTTTAATTACTTGTTACTTTTATTTCTTATTCTTATCCATATTTTTTTAAACTGCATTGTTGGTTAGGGGCTCGTGAGTAAGCATTTCACTGTGAGATCTTCACCTGTTGAATTCAGCTTTTCACTGTAAGATCTACACCTGTTGTATTCGGCGCACGTGACTAATGGCACCAACCCAACATTTGATTTGAAATACATCAATTCCATTCCGTTCACTCCATTCCAGACCTTATTAAGAGCTGCTATTCCCTCTCCTGTGACAGAGGAATTCAGACCAACCCAGTCCCAGAGAGATTAGGAAGCAGAGTGAGTGAGAGAGGGACAAAGACAAAGACAAAAGACAAAGATTAGGAAGACAACACATGACCAGAACACAAGAAGACAGTCAAGAAAGGTTCTCATTTAACTTGTAGTGATCAACGGCTGAGAGAAAGAGAGAGACAGAGAGAAAGAGAGAGAGAGAGAAATGGGGGTAACAGCAGTTGTGGGTATGTGCCTGTTGCTGACTACAACTCTGGGGCAGAGTGTGGCTCGAAAGACTGGTGGTGGTGGTATAGAGACTGGTGGTAGTACAGAGAACGGTGGTAGTATAGAGACTGGTGGTAGTATAGAGACTGGTGGTAGTAGTATAGAGACTGGTGGTAGTATAGAGACTGGTGGTAGTATAGAGACTGGTGGTGGTAGTATAGAGACTGTTGGTAGTAGTATAGAGACTGGTGGTAGTATAGAGACTGGTGGTAGTATAGAGACTGGTGGTGGTAGTATAGAGACTGTTGGTAGTAGTATAGAGACTGTTGGTAGTATAGAGACTGGTGGTGGTAGTATAGAGACTGGTGGTGGTAGTATAGAGACTGGTGGTGGTAGTATAGAGACTGGTGGTGGTAGTATAGAGACTGGTGGTGGTAGTATAGAGACTGGTGGTAGTATAGAGACTGGTGGTGGTAGTATAGAGACTGGTGGTGGTAGTATAGAGACTGGTGGTGGTAGTAGAGAGACTGGTGGTAGTACAGAGAACGGTTCACCCGGTAGAGCAGACCATCTAACTGATGATACTAGTAGCCCTGAGATTGTAATTGGTCAAACTGTCGGTGGTCCAACTGGTTACGTGGGCCGTCTGCTGGTAGTCCCGATGGACGGAAGCCACTGGGTGGGGGTTAAGGCCATCACCGAGGAGATGGGTCGTCGTGGACACCAGGTTACCGTGGTGATCCCCGAGGTGAGCATGCGTCTGGGCCCCAGCAGCAACTGCAGGACTGTGTCATATCCTGTCCCCTACGGCCAGGAGACAGTGGACATGCTGATGGACAAGCATAAAGATAACCTGCGTGCTGCCACACTGCCCCTAGTGGAGCGGATGACTCAACACATGGCTAATATCCAGAGTGTCAGCTCCTTCATACTGACTACTGCTGAGAGTCTGCTGTTCAACACCACACTAATCACATCTCTGGAACAGCAGGTCAGTCAGGGTGTGTGTGTGTGTGTGTGTGTGTGAGAGAGGTCTTGTGAGCTTGTGTGTCCCTCCTCCTTACCTCCCTCTCTCCCTCTCTCCTTCCCTCCCTGTCTCTCTCTCCCCCTCTCTCCTCCCCTCTCTCATTCCCTCCCTCTCCCTCTCTCTCTCCTTCCTCTCTCCTTCACTCCCTATCTCTCTCTCCCCTCTCTCCTTCCCTCCCTCTCTCCTTCCCCCTCTCCTTCCCTCTCTCTCCCTCTCTCTTTCCCTCCCTCTCTCTCCCTCTCTCTATCCCTCCCTCTCTCCCTGTCTCCCTCTCTCTCCCTCTCCCTCTCTCCTTCCCTCCCTCTCTCTCCCTCTCTCCATCCCTCCCTCTATCCCCTCTCCCCATCTATCCCTCCTCTCCAGGGTTTTGATGCGGTGTTGACCGACCCGCTGGTCCCTACAGGCAGTCTGATAGCCAGGCGTCTGGGCGTTCCGTCTGTGTGTCTGCTCAGAGGGATCCCCTGTGGTCTGGACCTGACGTCCGCCGCCTGCCCCTCTCCTCCATCTTACGTTCCGCGCTTCTTCACCAAATACACACATAGTATGAGCTTTCCACAGAGGGTGGGCAATGTACTGGTGAGGACACACACACGACCGTACGCACACACACACACACACACACACACACTGCACATGCACGCACACACACACACATGACACAACCGTACACACATGCAAAAACACATACAGTTGAAGTCGGAAGTTTACATACTCTTAGGTTGGAGTCATTAAAAGTCGTTCTTCAACCACTCCACAAATTTCTTGCTAACAAACTATAGTTTTCGCAAGTCAGTTAGGACATCTACTTTGTGCATGACACAAGTAATTTTTCCAACAATTGTTTACAGACAGATTATTTCACTTATAATTCACTGTATCACAATTCCAGCGGGTCAGAAGTTTACATACACTAAGTTGACTGTGCCTTTAAACAGCTTGGAAAATTCCAGAAAATGATGTCATGGCTTTAGAAGCTTCTGATAGGCTAATTGACAATTTGAGTCAATTGGAGGTGTACCTGGGGATGTATTTCAAGGCCTACCTTCAAACTGAGTGCATCTGCTTGACATCATGGGGAAATCAAAAGAAATCCGCAAAGACCTCAGAAAAAAAATTATAGACCTCCACAAGTCTGGTTCATCCTTGGGAGCAATTTCCAAACACCTGAAGGTACCACGTTTATCTGTACAAACAATAGTACGCAAGTATAAACACCATGGGTCCACGCAGCCGTCATACCGCTCAGGAAGGAGACGCGTTCTGTCTCCTAGAGATGAACATACTTTGGTACGAAAAGTGCAAATCAATCCCATAACAACAGCAAAGGACCTTGTGAAGATGCTGGAGGAAACAGGTACAAAAGTATCTATATCCACAGTAAAAATAGTCCTATTTTGACATAACCTGAAAGGCCACTCAGCAAGGAAGAAGCCACTGCTCCAAAACTGCCATAAAAAAGCCAGACTACGGTTTACAACTGCACATGGGGACAAAGATCGTACTTTTTGGAGAAATGTCCTCTGGTCTGATGAAACAAAAAAAGATCTGTTTGGCCAGAACGACCATCGTTATGTTTGGAGGAAAAAGGGGGAGGCTTGCAAGCCGAAGAACACCATCCCAACCGTGAAGCACGGGGGTGGCAGTATCATGCTGTGGGGGTGCATTGCTGCAGGAGGGACTGGTGCACTTCACAAAATAGATGGCATCATGAGGCAGGAAAATAATGTGGATATATTAAACCAAAATCTCATGACATCAGTCAGGAAGTTAAAGCTTGGTCGTGAATGGGTCTTCCAAATGGACAATGACCCCAAGCATACTTCCAAAGTTGTGGCAAAATGGCTTAAGGACAACAAGATCAAGGTATTGGAGTGGCCACCACAAAGCCCTGACCTCAATCCTATAGAACATTTGTGGGCAGAACTGAAAAAGCATGTGCGAGCAAGGAGGTCTACAAACCTGACTCAGTTACACCAGCTCTGTCAGGAGGAATGGGACAAAATTCACCCAACTTATTGTGGGAAGCTTGTGGACGGCTACCCGAAAACGTATGACCCAAGTTAATCAATTTAAAGGCAATGCTACCAAATACTAATTGAGTGTATGTAAACTTCTGACCCACTGGGAATGTGATGAAAGAAATAAAAGCTGAAAGAAATCATTCTCTCTACTATTATTCTGACATTTCACATTCTTAAAATAAAGTGGTGATCCTAACTGACCTAAGACAGGGAATTTTCACTAGGATTAAATGTCAGGAATTGTGAAAAACTGAGTTTAAATGTATTTGGCTAAGGTGTATGTAAACTTCTGACTTCAACTGTACATGGACTCATGTACCCTCACCCATTCACGCTCACTCACTCATTCACACGCATTCACACTCACTCACTCATTCACACGCATTCACACTCATTTGTACTCACTCACACTCACTCATTCACACTCATTCACACTCATTTACACTCATTCACACTCACTAATTCGCACTCACTAATTTGCACTCACTCATTCACACTCACTCACTCATTCACACTCATTCACACTCACTCACTCATTCACACTCACTCATTCACACTCACTCACTCATTCACACTCACTCACTCACTTATCCACACTCACTCACTCACTCATTCACACTCACTCATTCACACTCACTCACTCATTCATACAAACCACACACCTTCTTCATCTGGTTCTATAGGTGAGTCTGGTGGAGCCGTTGCTATGCCGACTGCTTTACTGGCGCTTCGACCAGCTGGCCAATCGCTTCCTGGGAGAGGATGTGGGTGTGGCCGAGATACTGGCAGACACCGCCATCTGGTTGCTAAGGTACGACTGCAGTTCCCCTGCACACACATTCTGGTTGCTAAGGTACGACTGCAGTTCCCCTGAACACACATTCTGGTTGCTAAGGTACGACTGCAGTTCCCCTGCACACACATTCTGGTTGCTAAGGTACGACTACAGTTCCCCTGCACACACATTCTGGTTGCTAAGGTACGACTACAGTTCCCCTGCACACACATTCTGGTTGCTAAGGTACGACTGCAGTTCCCCTGCACACACATTCTGGTTGCTAAGGTACGACTACAGTTCCCCTGCACACACATTCTGGTTGCTAAGGTACGACTGCAGTTCCCCTGCACACACATTCTGGTTGCTAAGGTACGACTACAGTTCCCCTGCACACACATTCTGGTTGCTAAGGTACGACTACAGTTCCCCTGCACACACATTCTGGTTGCTAAGGTACGACTGCAGTTCCCCTGAACACACATTCTGGTTGCTAAGGTACGACTGCAGTTCCCCTGCACACACATTCTGGTTGCTAAGGTACGACTACAGTTCCCCTGCACACACATTCTGGTTGCTAAGGTACGACTGCAGTTCCCCTGCACACACATTCTGGTTGCTAAGGTACGACTACAGTTCCCCTGCACACACATTCTGGTTGCTAAGGTACGACTGCAGTTCCCCTGCACACACATTCTGGTTGCTAAGGTACGACTACAGTTCCCCTGCACACACATTCTGGTTGCTAAGGTACGACTGCAGTTCATCACACACTCTCCAACATTTTGTTGTTAAGGTATGACTTTACGCTGGAGTTTCCTCGCCCCCTCATGCCTAATATGGTGCTGGTGGGAGGGATCAACTGCCATGTCAGGAACCCTCTGCCACGGGTGAGTGTGTTTGTTGATTGGTCAAAAACACTGTGCTGACGAAGGGTTAAAATGCTCTTGCTGTCTGCTAATTCAATTTGCTATATTAACTGTGTGTGTGTGTGTGTGTGTGTGTGTGTGTGTGTGTGTGTGTGTGTGTGTGTGTGTGTGTGTGTGTGTGTGTGTGTGTGTGTGTGTGTGTAGGAGCTGGAGCAGTGGGTATCAGGGGACGATGGCTTCATCGTGTTCTCTCTGGGCTCCATGGTGGCGTCTCTCCCAGAAGACATCACTCTCGTCTTCCTACAGGCCTTCACCCTCATACCACAGAAGGTAAACACAGTCAGATCCTCACACTAAGATACCGTCAACTAACCTGTGTGTGTGTGTGTGTGTGTGTGTGTGTGTGTGTGTGTGTGTGTGTGTGTGTAGGTCCTGTGGCGGTACTCTGGGCCGGTTCCTGGCAACGTTCCAGACAACGTGAAGATGATGAAGTGGATCCCTCAGAATGACCTGCTGGGTACGTAGATCTAGAACAGACAGATGAGGAAGTGGATCCCTCAGAATGACCTGCTGGGTACGTAGATCTAGAACAGACAGATGAGGAAGTGGATCCCTCAGAATGACCTGCTGGGTACGTAGATCTAGAACAGACAGATGAGGAAGTGGATCCCTCAGAATGATCTGCTGGGTATGTAGATCTAGAACAGACAGATGAGGAAGTGGATCCCTCAGAATGACCTGCTGGGTACGTAGATCTAGAACAGACAGATGAGGAAGTGGATCCTTCAGAATGATCTGCTGGGTACGTAGATCTAGAACAGACAGATGAGGAAGTGGATCCCTCAGAATGACCTGCTGGGTACGTAGATCTAGAACAGACAGATGAGGAAGTGGATCCCTCAGAATGACCTGCTGGGTACGTAGATCTAGAACAGACAGATGAGGAAGTGGATCCCTCAGAATGATCTGCTGGGTATGTAGATCTAGAACAGACAGATGAGGAAGTGGATCCCTCAGAATGACCTGCTGGGTACGTAGATCTAGAACAGACAGATGAGGAAGTGGATCCTTCAGAATGATCTGCTGGGTACGTAGATCTAGAACAGACAGATGAGGAAGTGGATCCCTCAGAATGACCTGCTGGGTACGTAGATCTAGAACAGATAGATGAGGAAGTGGATCCCTCAGAATGACCTGCTGGGTACGTAGATCTATAACAGGCAGATGAGGAAGTGGATCCCTCAGAATGACCTGCTGGGTACGTAGATCTAGAACAGACAGATGAGGAAGTGGATCCCTCAGAATGACCTGCTGGGTACGTAGATCTAGAACAGACAGATGAGGAAGTGGATCCCTCAGAATGACCTGCTGGGTACGTAGATCTAGAACAGATAGATGAGGAAGTGGATCCCTCAGAATGACCTGCTGGGTACGTAGATCTATAACAGGCAGATGAGGAAGTGGATCCCTCAGAATGACCTGCTGGGTACGTAGATCTAGAACAGACAGATGAGGAAGTGGATCCCTCAGAATGACCTGCTGGGTACGTAGATCTAGAACAGACAGATGAGGAAGTGGATCCCTCAGAATGACCTGCTGGGTACGTAGATCTAGAACAGACAGATGAGGAAGTGGATCCCTCAGAATGACCTGCTGGGTACGTAGATCTAGAACAGACAGATGAGGAAGTGGATCCCTCAGAATGATCTGCTGGGTACGTAGATCTAGAACAGACAGATGAGGAAGTGGATCCCTCAGAATGACCTGCTGGGTACGTAGATCTAGAACAGACAGATGAGGAAGTGGATCCCTCAGAATGACCTGCTGGGTACGTAGATCTAGAACAGACAGATGAGGAAGTGGATCCCTCAGAATGATCTGCTGGGTACGTAGATCTAGAACAGACAGATGAGGAAGTGGATCCCTCAGAATGACCTGCTGGGTACGTAGATCTAGAACAGACAGATGAGGAAGTGGATCCCTCAGAATGACCTGCTGGGTACGTAGATCTAGAACAGACAGATGAGGAAGTGGATCCCTCAGAATGATCTGCTGGGTACGTAGATCTAGAACAGACAGATGAGGAAGTGGATCCCTCAGAATGACCTGCTGGGTACGTAGATCTAGAACAGACAGATGAGGAAGTGGATCCCTCAGAATGACCTGCTGGGTACGTAGATCTATAACAGGCAGATGAGGAAGTGGATCCCTCAGAATGATCTGCTGGGTACGTAGATCTAGAACAGACAGATGAGGAAGTGGATCCCTCAGAATGACCTGCTGGGTACGTAGATCTATAACAGGCAGATGAGGAAGTGGATCCCTCAGAATGATCTGCTGGGTACGTAGATCTAGAACAGACAGATGAGGAAGTGGATCCCTCAGAATGACCTGCTGGGTACGTAGATCTAGAACAGACAGATGAGGAAGTGGATCCCTCAGAATGACCTGCTGGGTACGTAGATCTATAACAGGCAGATGAGGAAGTGGATCCCTCAGAATGATCTGCTGGGTACGTAGATCTAAAACAGACAGATGAGGAAGTGGATCCCTCAGAATGACCTGCTGGGTACGTAGATCTAGAACAGACAGATGAGGAAGTGGATCCCTCAGAATGACCTGCTGGGTACGTAGATCTAGAACAGACAGATGAGGAAGTGGATCCCTCAGAATGACCTGCTGGGTACGTAGATCTAGAACAGACAGATGAGGAAGTGGATCCCTCAGAATGACCTGCTGGGTACGTAGATCTAGAACAGACAGATGAGGAAGTGGATCCCTCAGACTGACCTGCTGGGTACGTAGATCTATACTGAAAAAACATATAAACGCAAAATGTCCCCGGATCTGTCTAATCTGTCTGTCTGATCATTCTGTCTGATCTGTCTAATCTGTCTGTCTGATCTGCCTAATCTGTCTGTCTGATCTGTCTGATCTGTCTGTCTGATCTGTCTGATCTGTCTGATCTGTCTGTCTGATCTGTCTGATCTGTCTGTCTAATCTGTCTGTCTGATCTGCCTAATCTGTCTGTCTGATCTGTCTGTCTGATCTGTCTGATCTGTCTGATCTGTCTGTCTGATCTGTCTGTCTGATCTGTCTGTCTGATCTGTTTAATATGTCTGTCTGATCTGTCTGTCTGATCTGTTTAATCTGTCTGTCTGATCTGTCTGATCTGTCTGTCTGATCTGTCTGTCTGATCTGTTTAATCTGTCTGTCTGATCTGTCTGTCTGATCTGTTTAATCTGTCTGTCTGATCTGTCTGTCTGATCTGTCTGTCTGATCTGTTTAATCTGTCTGATCTGTCTGATCTGTCTGATCTGTCTGTTTCTTCTGTCTGTCTGATCTGTCTGTGTGTCTGATCTGTCTGATCTGTCTGTCTGATCTGTGTGTCTGATCTGTCTTATCTGTGTGTCTGATCTGTCTGATCTGTCTGTCTAATCTGTGTGTCTGATCTGTCTTATCTGTGTGTCTGATCTGTGTGTGTTAGCTCATCATGGTGCACGGGCCTTCCTGACCCACAGTGGGACACATGGTCTGTACGAGGGGGTGTGTCACGCCGTTCCCATGGTGATGCTGCCGCTGTTTGGCGACCAACCTGACAACGCTCAGCGATTGGCCAGTAAGGGAGTGGGCGTGGTCCTGGATATTAATCATATCACCGTAGAAACACTACTACAGGCGCTGGACGAGGTTGTCAACAACCCCAGGTGAGACGGTCAGAGGAGTGTGAGAGACGGTCAGAGGAGTGTGAGAGACGGTCAGAGGAGTGTGAGAGACGGTCAGAGGAGTGTGAGAGACGGTCAGAGGAGTGTGAGAGACGGTCAGAGGAGTGTGAGAGACGGTCAGAGGAGTGAGAGAGACGGTCAGAGGAGTGTGAGAGACGGTCAGAGGAGTGTGAGAGACGGTCAGAGGAGTGTGAGAGACGGTCAGAGGAGTGTGAGAGACGGTCAGAGGAGTGTGAGAGACGGTCAGAGGAGTGTGAGAGACGGTCAGAGGAGTGTGAGAGACGGTCAGAGGAGTGTGAGAGACGGTCAGAGGAGTGTGAGAGACGGTCAGAGGAGTGTGAGAGACGGTCAGAGGAGTGTGAGAGACGGTCAGAGGAGTGTGAGAGACGGTCAGAGGAGTGTGAGAGACGGTCAGAGGAGTGTGAGAGACGGTCAGAGGAGTGTGAGAGACGGTCAGAGGAGTGTGAGAGACGGTCAGAGGAGTGTGAGAGACGGTCAGAGGAGTGTGAGAGACGGTCAGAGGAGTGTGAGAGACGGTCAGAGGAGTGTGAGAGACGGTCAGAGGAGTGTGAGAGACGGTCAGAGGAGTGTGAGAGACGTCAGTCGGTAAAGCATGGTGTTTGCTACACTGCCCCAGTGTGGGTTCTAAGAATGTTTCAGTTTTAAGTTTCTAAAGTCCATCCACACTGACAGTGTGATCTGCACCTCTTCAACGTCAGGAGGCTGAAGAAATTCAGCTTATTCCCTGGGACATTTTGGGGCATATCCCTGGGACATTTTGGGGCATTTCCCTGGGACATTTTGGGGCATTTCCCTGGGACATTTTGGGGCATATCCCTGGGACATTTTGGGGCATTTCCCTGGGACATTTTGGGGCATTTCCCTGGGACATTTTGGGGCATTTCCCTGGGACATTTTGGGGCATATCACTGGGACATTTTCAGCTTCCAGGAAGTGTAAAGATCCTTGTGACACGGGGCTGTGCATCATCATGCTGAAACATGAGGTGATGGAGGCGGATGAATGGCACGACAATGGACCTCAGGATCTCATCACGGTAACTCTGTGCATTCAAATGTTCTAATTGCCGTCAATAAACAGCAATTGTGTTCGTTTTCCGTAGCTTATACCTGCCCATACCATAACCCCACCGCCACCATGGGGCACTCTGTTCACAACGTTGACATCAGCTAACCCACACAACGCCATACACGAGGTCTGCAGTTGTGAGGCTGGCTGGACGTACTGCCAAATTCTCTAAAACGACGTTGGAGGCTTATGGTAGAGAAATTAACATAAAATTCTCTGGCAACAGCTCTGGTGGACCTTCCTGCAGTCAGCATGCCAATTACACGCTCCCTCAAAACTTCAGACATCTGTGGTATTGTGTCGTGTGATAAAACTGCTCATTTTAGAGTGGCCTTTTATTGTCCCCAGCACAAGGTGCACCTGTGTAATGATCATGCTGTTTAATCAGTTTCATGATATGCCACACCTGTCAGGTAGATGGATTATCTTGGCAAAGGGAGAAATGCTCACTAACAGGGATGTAAACAAATTTGTGCACCATATTTTTAGAGAAATAAGCTTTTTGTGTGTATTGAACATTTCTGGGATTTTGTATTACACATGGAACCAACACTTTACATGTTGAGTTTGTACTGTATTCTAGTCCTGGTTCATCCTATATAACTACTGCTGTCCACTTCATATGTATAATACTGTATTCTAGTCCTGGTTCATCCTATATAACTACTGCTGTCCACTTCATATGTATAATACTGTATTCTAGTCCTGGTTCATCCTATATAACTACTGCTGTCCACTTCATACTGTATTCTAGTCCTGGTTCATCATATATAACTACTGCTGTCCACTTCATATGTATAATACTGTATTCTAGTCCTGGTTCATCCTATATAACTACTGCTGTCCACTTCATACTGTATTCTAGTCCTGGTTCATCCTATATAACTACTGCTGTCCACTTCATACTGTATTCTAGTCCTGGTTCATCCTATATAACTACTGCTGTCCACTTCATACTGTATTCTAGTCCTGGTTCATCCTATATAACTACTGCTGTCCACTTCATATGTATAATACTGTATTCTAGTCCTGGTTCATCCTATATAACTACTGCTGTCCACTTCATATGTATAATACTGTATTCTAGTCCTGGTTCATCCTATATAACTACTGCTGTCCACTTCATACTGTATTCTAGTCCTGGTTCATCATATATAACTACTGCTGTCCACTTCATATGTATAATACTGTATTCTAGTCCTGGTTCATCCTATATAACTACTGCTGTCCACTTCATACTGTATTCTAGTCCTGGTTCATCCTATATAACTACTGCTGTCCACTTCATACTGTATTCTAGTCCTGGTTCATCCTATATAACTACTGCTGTCCACTTCATACTGTATTCTAGTCCTGGTTCATCCTATATAACTACTGCTGTCCACTTCATACTGTATTCTAGTCCTGGTTCATCCTATATAACTACTGCTGTCCATTCTGTCTATACTCTCTATTCTGTCTATACACACCACTATATAGTTATATTCCAGTCTCTGACATTGTTCGTTCTGATATTTCTTAATTCCTTTATTTTTATTTTGGGGTATTTGTTGTATATTGTTAGGTATTTTTACTGCACTGTTGGAACACAAGCATTTTGCTGCACCTGCGTTAACATCTGCATAATATGTGGGTGCATCAAACATTAGAATTAAATTAGAGAGGCTGAGGCTTCTGGGGATTTTCTCCCCTGCGTGCCCAGTTGGTAATCAGGTCATGGTGTGTCTTTCTGCAGGTATAAGTCCAGCCCGGTTGGTAATCGGGTCATGGTGTGTCTTTCTGCAGGTATAAGTCCAGCCCGGTTGGTAATCGGGTCATGGTGTGTCTTTCTGCAGGTATAAGTCCAGCCCGGTTGGTAATCAGGTCATGGTGTGTCTTTCTACAGGTATAAGTCCAGCCCGGTTGGTAATCGGGTTATGGTGTGTCTTTCTGCAGGTATAAGTCCAGTGTACTGAAGCTCTCAGCCATTCACAAGGACCAACCAGTGGACCCCCTGGAGCTCTCTGTCTATTGGACAGAGTTTGTGATGCGTCACAAAGGGGCGGGCCACCTGAGAGCCGCCGCCCAAGACCTCAACTGGTTCCAGTACCACAGCTTGGATGTGATTGGCCTGTTGATCGCCGTGGCGACGTCCGTTGTCGTGGTGACGTTAAAGTGCTTGTCGCTGTGCGTGCGGAGATTCACATCCAGGAAGAAGAAGGAGGACTGACCAGTAGGGGCGGAGCCTGACCAGTAGGGGCGGAGCCTGACCAGTAGGGGCGGAGCCCAGAGGCAACAACAGATATCCACATTTATTTTAAATGTCCTAAAATGTTTGTGTATTAAAATGTTGTGTATACCAGCTCTTCCTAATTAACACCTGAAGGACGCTCAGCCATCCCCTTTGTTCTGTTCCACCACCAGCACACCTGGGTCTCCTTCAGTAGAGAGTCAACTGAGTTAAACAGCAACAGATTCTCTCCGTCTGAGGAGAAGGGAACCAACCAAGCGGGAATCAGAAGCAAACAGAAAACAAATGGAATCAAACGGGTACTGGGGAGGAAGCTACCAAAATGGACGGCTATGAAAAGCCAACTGAAAATTATTCATGATTATTATTTGACCATGCTTGTCACTTATGAACATTTTGAACATCTTGTCATAGTTCTGTTATAATCTCCACCCGGCACAGCCAGAAGAGGACTGGCCACCCCTCATAGCCTGGTTCCTCTCTAGGTTTATTCCTAGGTTTTGGCCTTTCTAGGGAGTTTTTCCTAGCCACCGTGCTTCTACACCTGCATTGCTTGCTGTTTGGGGTTTTAGGCTGGGTTTCTGTACAGCACTTCGAGATATTAGCTGATGTACGAAGGGCTATATAAACTTGATTGATTGATTGATTGACTGTACACTAATGAATACACCACAGATGTCTTCAGGAAATAAAGATGGTGGTTTTTTCTGTTTCAGTATCGGGGAGAGTAATCCTAACCACACCAATACAACCATTCAGTGGATTAAACCACTTCAACATTTATTATACATTCATTAGGATTACAGGCTGATCTGGTCCACTGTCGATGACAAATCTAATCCAGTCAAATCTAATCCAGACAAATCTAATCCCGTCAAATCTAATCCAGTCAAATCTAATCCAGTCAAATCTAATCCAGTCAAATCTAATCCAGTCAAATCTAATCCAGTCAAATTGAATCCAGTCAAATCTAATCCAGTCAAATTGAATCCAGACAAATCTAATCCAGACAAATCTAATCCCGTCAAATTGAATCCAGACAAATCTAATCCAGTCAAATCTAATCCAGTCAAATCTAATCCAGTCAAATCTAATCCAGACAAATCTAACCCAGTCAAATCTAATCCAGTCAAATCTAATCCAGTCAAATCTAATCCAGTCAAATCGAATCCAGTCAAATTGAATCCAGACAAATCTAATCCAGACAAATCTAATCCAGTCAAATCTAATCCAGTGTCATGTTCCACAACAACTACAATGTTGCTCAAACAGAAGGGAGAACTGATCAACAACCAAAACGAAACAGGTGTAGTTTTATGTTCTGAAAGACACTCGTGTCCACTGACAGTTGACTAGCAACAACAACTGGGACCTAAAAGACACCCACTAAATTTACCCAGGAAGAGGCAAACAAAAGAAAAACCCACACCAAACTTAAAGACAGGATGTACACCTAAAAGTAGAGCAACATGAAATTAGGGAAATGTATTTATTTAACTAGGCAAGTTAGTTAAGAACAAATGTCTTATTTACAATGACGGCCTACCAAAAGGCAAAAGGCCTCCTGCGGGGACGGGGGCCTGGGATAAAAAATACAATATAAATATAGGACAATACACACATCACGACAAGAGAGACAACACAACACTACATAAAGAGAGACCTAAGACAACAACATAGCATGGTAGCAACACATGACAACACAGCATGGTAGCAACACAACATAACAACAACATGGCAGCAACACAACATGACAACAACATGGTAGCAGCACAACATGACAACAACATGGTAGCAACACAACATGACAACAACATGGCAGCAACACAACATGACAACAACATGGTAGCAGCACAACATGACAACAACATGGTAGCAACACAACATGACAACAACATGGTAGACACACAACATGACAACAACATGGTAGAAACACAACATGACAACAACATGGTAGCAACATAACATGGTAGCAGCACAACATGACAACAACATGGTAGCAGCACAACATAACAACAACATGGTAGCAGCACAACATGACAACAACATGGTAGCAACACAACATGACAACAACATGGTAGCAGCACAACATGGTAGCAGCACAACATGACAACAACATGGTAGCAACACAACATGACAACAACATGGTAGAAACACAACATGACAACAACATGGTAGCAGCACAACATGGTAGCAACACAACATGACAACAACATGGTAGCAGCACAACATGGTAGCAGCACAACATGACAACAACATGGTAGCAACACAACATGACAACAACATGGTAGCAACACAACATGACAACAACATGGTAGCAGCACAACATGGTAGCAGCACAACATGACAACAACATGGTAGCAACACAACATGACAACATGGCAGCAACACAACATGACAACAACATGGTAGCAACACAACATGACAACAACATGGTAGCAACACATGACAACAACATGGTAGCAACACAACATGACAACAACATGGTAGCAACATGACAACAACATGGCAGCAGCACAACATGACAACAACATGGTAGCAACACAACATGACAACAACATGGTAGCAGCACAACATGACAACAACATGGTAGCAACATAACATGACAGCAACATGGTAGCAATACAACATGACAACAACATGGTAGCAACACAACATGACAACAACATGGTAGCAACACATGACAACAACATGGTAGCAACACATGACAACAACATGGTAGCAACACAACATGACAACAACATGGTAGCAACACAACATGACAACAACATGGTAGCAATACAACATGACAACAACATGGTAGCAACACAACATGACAACAACATGGTAGCAGCACAACATGACAACAACATGGTAGCAACATAACATGACAACAACATGGTAGCAACACAACATGACAACAACATGGTAGCAACATAACATGGTAGCAACATAACATGGTAGCAACATAACATGGTAGCAACATAACATGGTAGCAACATAACATGGTAGCAACATAACATGGTAGCAACATAACATGGTAGCAGCACAACATGACAACAACATGGTAGCAATACAACATGACAACAACATGGTAGAAACACAACATGGTAGCAACACAACATGACAACAACATGGTAGCAGCACAACATGACAACAACATGGTAGCAGCACAACATGACAACAACATGGTAGCAACACAGCATGACAACAACATGGTAGCAACACAACATGACAACAACATGGTAGCAGCACAACATGACAACAACATGGTAGCAGCACAACATGACAACAACATGGTAGCAACACAACATGACAACAACATGGTAGCAGCACAACATGACAACAACATGGTAGCAGCACAACATGACAACAACATGGTAGCAGCACAACATGACAACAACATGGTAGCAACATAACATGACAACAACATGGTAGAAACACAACATGACAACAACATGGTAGAAACACAACATGACAACAACATGGTAGACACACAACATGACAACAACATGGTAGAAACACAACATGACAACAACATGGTAGAAACACAACATGACAACAACATGGTAGACACACAACATGACAACAACATGGTAGCAACACAACATGACAACAACATGGTAGCAACACAACATGACAACAACATGGTAGCAACACAACATGACAACAACATGGCAGCAACACAACATGACAACATGGCAGCAACACAACATGACAACAACATGGTAGCAACACAACATGACAACAACATGGTAGCAACACAACATGACAACATGGCAGCAACACAACATGACAACAACATGGTAGCAACACAACATGACAACAACATGGTAGCAACACAACATGACAACATGGCAGCAACACAACATGACAACAACATGGTAGCAACACAACATGACAACAACATGGTAGCAACACAACATGACAACAACATGGTAGCAACACAACATGACAACAACATGGTAGCAACATGACAACAACATGGCAGCAGCACAACATGACAACAACATGGTAGCAACACAACATGACAACAACATGGTAGCAGCACAACATGACAACAACATGGTAGCAACATAACATGACAACAACATGGTAGCAACACAACATGGTAGCAACACAACATGACAACAACATGGTAGCAACACAACATGACAACAACATGGTAGCAGCACAACATGACAACAACATGGTAGCAACACAACATGACAACAACATGGTAGCAACACAACATAACAACAACATGGTAGCAACACAACATGACAACAACAAGGTAGCAGCACAACATGGTAGCAGCACAACATGACAACAACATGGTAGCAACACAACATGACAACAACATGGTAGCAACACAACATGACAACAACATGGTAGCAACACAGCATGGTAGCAGCACAACATGACAACAACATGGTAGCAACACAACATGACAACAACATGGTAGCAACACAACATGACAACAACATGGTAGCAACACAGCATGGTAGCAGCAACACATGACAACAACATGGTAGCAACACAACATGACAACAACATGGTAGCAACACAACATGACAACAACATGGTAGCAACATAACATGACAACAACATGGCAGCAACACAACATGACAACAACATGGTAGCAACATAACATGACAACAACATGGCAGCAACACAACATGACAACAACATGGTAGCAACACAACATGACAACAACATGGTAGCAACACAACATGGTAGCAACATAACATGACAACAACATGGTAGTAGCACAACATGGTAGCAACATAACATGACAACAACATGGTAGCAACACAACATGACAACAACATGGTAGCAACACAACATGACAACAACATGGTAGCAACACAACATGACAACAACATGGTAGCAACACAACATGACAACAACATGGTAGCAACATAACATGGTAGCAACACAACATGACAACAACATGGTAGCAACACAACATGGTAGCAACATAACATGACAACAACATGGTAGCAACACAACATGGTAGCAACATAACATGACAACAACATGGTAGCAACACAACATGACAACAACATGGTAGCAACACAACATGACAACAACATGGTAGCAACACAGCATGACAACAACATGGTAGCAACACAACATGACAACAACATGGTAGCAACACAACATGACAACAACATGGTAGCAACACAACATGACAACAACATTGTAGCAACACAACATGACAACAACATGGTAGCAACACAACATGACAACAACATGGTAGCAACACAACATGACAACAACATGGTAGCAACACAACATGACAACAACATGGTAGCAACATAACATGACAACAACATGGTAGCAACATAACATGACAACAACATGGTAGCAACACAACATGACAACAACATGGTAGCAACATAACATGACAACAACATGGTAGCAACACAACATGACAACAACATGGTAGCAACACAACATGACAACAACATGGTAGCAACACAACATGACAACAACATGGTAGCAACATAACATGGTAGTAACACAACATGACAACACAACATGGTAGCAGCACAAAACATGGTACAAACATTATTGGGCACAGACAACAGCACAAAGGGCAAGAAAGGAGAGACAACAATACATCACGCAAAGCACCACAATTGTCAATCATGGGACACTCTTACTAAGTCTTTGAATGTAGAGATTGAGATAAAACTGTCCAGTTGGAGTGTTTGTTGCAGCTCGTTCCAGTCGCTAGCTGCAGCGACCTGAAAAGAGGAGAGACCCAGGGATGTGTGTGCTTTGGGGACCTTTAACAGAAGGTGACTGGCAGAACGGGTGTTGTATGTGGAGGATGAGGGCTGCAGTAGATATCTCAGATAGGGGGGAGTGACGCCTAATAGGGTTTTATAAATAAGCATCAACCAGTGGGTCTTGCTATGTGTATACAGAGATGACCAGTTTACAGAGGAGTACAGAGTGCAGTGATGTGTCCTATAAGGAGCATTGGTGGTAAATCTGATGGCCGAATGGTAAAGAACATCTAGCCGCTCGAGAGCACCCTTACCTGCCGATCTATAAATTATGTCTCTGTAATCTAGCATGGGTAGGATGGTCATCTGAAATAGGGTTAGTTTATGCAGCTGGGGTGAAAGAGGAGCGATTACGATAGAGGAAACCAAGTCTAGATTTAACTTTAGTCTGCAGCTTTGATATGTGCTGAGAGAAGGACAGTGTACCATCTAGCCATACTCCCAAGTACTTGTATGAGGTGACTACCTCAAGCTCTAAACCCTCAGAGGTAGTAATCACACCGGTGGGAAGAGGCGCATTCTTCTGACCAAACCACATGACCTTTACTTTGGAGGTGTTCAGAACAAGGTTAAGGGTAGAGAAAGCTTGTTGGACACTAAGAAAGCTTTGTTGTAGAGCATTTAACACAAAATCCAGGGACGGGCGAGCTGAGTATAAGACTGTATCATCGGCATATATATGGCAGAGAGAGCTATGTTGTTGATGTAAATTGAGAAGAGCGAGGAGCCTAGGATCATACTGACTAACGAGGTAATTGGTGCTAAAGGGATAAATGTGCTAAAGTCCAACCTCAACATGGGAAAACCAAAACCGGTAACACCTTCCCCCTTAAGACCCTCTGTCCTCAACAGGTTAAGACAACAAATACAGTATATATACGTATATATATATATATATACATATAAATACAAATACAGTATATATACGTATATATATATATATATATACATATAAATACAAATACAGTATATATACGTATATATATATATATATATATATATATATATATATACATATAAATACATATATATACATACATATACATATAAATACAAATACATATAAATACAAATACAGTATATATACGTATATACATATATATATACATATAAATACAGTATATATATATATATACATATAAATACATATATATACATACATATACATATAAATACAAATACATATAAATACAAATACAGTATATATACATATATATACATATAAATACAGATACATATCTATCATATATATATATATATATATACATATAAATACAAATACATATATATATATATACAGTGCATTCGGAAAGTATTCAGACCCCTTGACGTTTTCCACATTCGGTTACGTTACAGCCTTATTCTAAAATGTATTATATAAAAGTTTTTCCTCATCAATCTACACACAATACCCCATAATGACAAAGTGAAAACAGGTTTTTAGAAATGTTTGCAAATATATAAAACAATATATACTTAAAAATGATTCAGACCCTTTGATATGAGACTCTAAATTGCCAAACTTTCTTAAACAACGTTGGAGGCAGCTTATGGTAGAGAAATGAACATTCACTTCTCTGGCAACAGCTCTGGTGGACTTTCCTGTAGTCAGCATGCCAAATGCACGTTCCCTCAAAACTTGAGACATCTGTGGCATTGTGTTGTGAGACAAAACGGTACATTTTAGAGTGGCTTTTTATTGTCCCCAGCACAAGGTGCACCTGTGTAATGATCATGCTGTTTTAATCAGCTTATTGATATGCCACACCTGTCAGGTGGATGGATTGTCTTGGCAAAGGAGAAATGAGCTTTTAGTTGAACTAAAATGGAAGGGAACATTCCTGGAATCTTTTATCTCTTTTATCTTTTATCTTTTATTTCATGTTGTTCACTATAAGGACATATATTTATTTTCCTATGAGAAGCAGTCATCATCATGAATCACGTCAACAATCTACTGGCAAATCGTTTTAAATCCTTGTCATATGAAGAGAAATTATAGATCAAACGTATCGATGCTCATCGGCATTTGGACATTAACATTACACATCATGTCGGGAAATCGCAAAATTCAACAAGGAAGTAATCAGTGTCTAAATGCAAGTGTTGCATAATTTTTTCTTCCTTTGCTTCGGTAGAGAGGGTGTGTGGTCCAAGTCTGGGTTTAAGGGTTTAAAACAATCTGTCTGGAAGGGTCTCTTTTCCTTTTAAAAAGGATAAACATTCACACGCAGCACCTAGGGCCAGAAAAGGTTGAAGACGTTGGTCACGCTGTCAATCCGACTCCATTCACGTTGAAAACATCTGGGTAATCTCAGACTTCCGTGTGTTGAAGACAACTGGGAACTCTGGGGGAAAAAAACGAGCTCAGACTGGGATAATAAGGTTTTGAACGGTCGTCCAACTCGGAACTCCAGGTTGGTAACTCGGGCCTCTTTCTAGAGCTCCAACCTGAAGATCACTGACGTAAGGATTCAATCTAGTTTCTTCTCCAAATTCCCAGTTTTCTTGAATGCACCATGAATTCAGAGAATGCCCGACTTTGATGACAAAGTTTGATGACAACGCATCCACAGGAAGTACCGCCGCACCACCTTCCTGTTCAAGTGAGCACAACAAGGTGAGTCCAACAAAATATATTTTATGCTGCTACATAACTTACATAATATGCCAGGGAGATATGTATACTGTAGCTAAGGAAGTAATACTAAGTGTATGTTGTGTAGTAAGCTGTTGATAGCCCATGAGCCTCACCCTAATAATGGGGTCCCACTCCCCCTCAGAACTTATCCTACTGTTCTGACTTGGTGGTGCACATGTAGCCTATAGCCTGTTTTAGAGACATGTAATCATTCAATATTGTAAGAGCTTTTATTGTCTGCTTATATACCCTCGTTATTGATCCTAAACTGATTGAAATGTGGATAATAATACAAGATGAATATAGTGTCAATGTAAATGTACATGCTGCTAGTATCAGCGTGTGATAAATTGAGGGTCTTAAATTAAAGTGATAGAACCAACAAGGACTGTCATTCTACATTTGAGTTGGATAATTTATCAATAGTTGTAATTATGATTTTGGAAATGAGAGTACTGCTCCTAAACATGTGAGAAGAGCCACTGGATTGTAGCTTGGGCTAACCTTGCCCCAATCTCATGCTGATCAAGGTTGGTCTGAAACTGTTGTAACACGTGTTGTCGCTTCCCTGTGAAAGTCAATGTGCCCTGGACCCGATTTCAGGAGATGTCTAGAGATTGGAAACGCTCAAATAATTGTGTATATTGTCTCTGTAAAACAGAGAGGCTCTTGACTATCTGTTGGCAAGTCCAAGGGGGCACTTGTTCAATCATTGGCGATGACTGTTGTACTTTTGTCCCAGCTCATTCTTCTAATATGACTGATTCTCACCCAATACATTGCAACTGTTGCTAAGAATAATTCCCCACAACCAGACTGGACGTCTGCAACCTAGTTGGAGTCCCTGTTGGGAAGTTGGGGATCCTAAATGGACTGCAGCATGCAGCATTTTTTCTTCATTTGTCTAAATTATGTCATTTAACACGTTGTGTGTGTGTGTATTTTTTTTATGAATTCCCGTGAATCCTCTATTATAATTATAGTATTACCATACGACCCAGAATGAAGGGCTTGAAATGATGCAGTGTCCGTTATTTTATGTGTGGATTTCCCTTACTTTAATAGGAGTATAGAATATGATGATATAGAAGCTAAAATCTAAACGCTTGTATTAAAATGTAATGATTATTATCACACAAGTGATATGAGGATGGAATGTGGACATTTTTATGTTTGTGCTTTTCTAATAACCAATTTCTGTGTTAATGCAAGTGACTGATTGAACGAATCCTCACTATCAGTATCTTTAATTTGGCAGTACGCCCAGAACCTTGTTTAGAGATGATCTCAGTTTCAAGGTCTCAGCTTAGAGAGAAGCATCGTGAGGTCTGTCACATGTTATGAAACAGTATTGGTCATCACATGAATGAAGAAAACATTAATTATGAATAAGTTAAATCATGCAAATATAATTTTTCAGTATATAAGGGAACTAACGGGACTGCCCCGGTAGAGCTCCTCACTAATGGGACTGCCCCGGTAGAGCTTCTCACTAACGGGACTGCCCCGGTAGAGCTTCTCACTAAGGAGACTGCCTCGGTAGAGCTCCTCACTAACGGGACTTCCCCGGCAGAGCTCCTCACTAAGGAAACTGCCCCGGTAGAGCTTCTCACTAACGGGACTGCCTCGGTAGAACTCCTCACTAATGGGACTGCCCCGGTAGAGCTTCTCACTAATGGGACTGCCTCGGTAGAGCTCCTCACTATGGTGCCAGGTTCTCTTCACCTTACGGATGGTGCCAGGTTCTCTTCACCATACGGATTGTGCCAGGTTCTCTTCACCATACGGATTGTGCCAGGTTCTCTGTCTGTATTGAATAGTTTATCATCTGGTAAATCTAATAGGAGTGACCTACTATGGAGGTATTCATGTTATTATGGAGAATTGAGAGAATGGGTGTAGTAGTGAGATTCTGCTGGGTCCCAGCACATTCGGGTGTGGAAGGGAATAAACTTATAGACTAGTTAGCTAAAAGAGCTTTGAAACAAGATATAATTGATATTAATGTTCCACTGGTTAGAGGTGAGGCCAAATGTAAGATCAGAGCCATTTTGATAGATGTGTGGCAAAAGAGGTGGGACATTTATATGCCCTCCAAACAAAGGTCGGAGAACCAAGATTCAACGGTCAGATTAGGAAGGAAGATGCAGTGTTTGCTAGATTGCGACTAGGACATTGTACATTGAACTAGTTTTTACATCTGGTTGGCAAGCATGTGAATGGTTCGTGTCTGGAGTGTATGGTTGATGAATCAGTGGAGCATGTGTTGTTATATTGTTGTAAGGATGTTGATGAGAGAGAAGGATTGAAGTGTAGGGTTGGAAAGGATTTGGGGGATGGGGAGGCTCTATTAGAAGTTAGTAGGGCTCTTTTATTATTTTCTCAGAAGTACTGAGTTAGGTCGGAGGATTAAGAAATGTGGAGCTAATGTTGTAACCCGGGATTGACACACACTCCAGAACAGTAGGTGGCGACGTGCACCTTGAACGTTGGTTTGCGGACCGTTGGCTTCTGCCTTCTTCCGACGACATCGCCGCAGAATTAATCCCAAAATTATATATATTTATTTTGCTAAACACCCTGAATGACGGGTCGCCACTGCCTCATTGTAACACTTGAAGCTCATTCTAAAATACAGATGTGGGTGATTTCTGCCTCAGGGTACTGCATTGTGTGCAAGGTTTTATTCCTGCCCAACACAAACACCATGTTAAACTATTCATCGTCTACAATTTAGACCACAATGAGTTGAATGAGGTATTAGTGAAGGGCTGGAACAAAAAACCTGTAAACTCCTGTCCTGTGTATAAAACCTGTGGCTGTCATGACTAAATGTCCTGAATGTACGGAACAAGCCTTAGAATATTAAATGTTTATGTCCTTGACGTCGCTCACTAAGGGATGCTAAAATGTTTATTATATTCCACTGAGCCATTAACTATATGTTCCTATTCATGTATTTCTTATTGTTGTTGCATTTTGTCGAGAAGAAACCTGCAAGTAAGGATTTTGTTGGACCATGTGTATCAAATCAAATCTTATTGGTCACATACATTAGCAGATGTTATTGCGGGTGTAGCGAAATGCTTGTGTTCCCAGCTCCAACAGTGCAGTAGGATCTAACAATTCACAACAATACACACATCTAAAAGTAAAATAATGGAATTAAGAAATATATAAATATTAGGACGAGCGATGTCAGAGTGGCATTGACTAAAATACACTAGAATACAGTAGATACAGACGTGGCCTAAAGTTTTGAGAAAGACACAAATATTAATTTACACAAAGTTAGCTGCCTCAGTGTCTTTAGATATTTTTTGCCAGATGTTACTATGTAATACTGAAGTATAATTACAAGCATTTCATAAGTGTCAAAGGCTTTTATTGACAATTACATGAAGTTGATGCAAAGAGTCAATATTTGCAGTGTTGACCCTTCTTTTTCAAGACCTCTGCAATCCGCCCTGGTATGCTGTCAATTAACTTCTGGGCCACATCCTGACTGATGGCAGCCCATTCTTGCATAATCAATGCTTGGACTTTGTCAGAATTTGTGGGGTTTTGTTTGTCCACCCGCCTCTTGAGGATTGAAAGCAAGTTCTCAATGGGATTAAGGTCTGGGGAGTTTCCTGGCCATGGAACCAAAATGTCGATGTTTTGTTCCCCGAGCCACTTAGTTGTCACTTTTGCCTTATGGCAAGGTGCTCCATCATGCTGGAAAAGGCATTGTTCGTCACCAAACTGTTCCTGGATGGTTGGGAGAAGTTGCTCTCGGAGGATGTGTTGGTACCATTCTTTATTCATGGCTGTGTTCTTAGGCAAAATTGTGAGTGAGCCCACTCCCTTGGCTGAGAAGCAACCCCACACATGAATGGTCTCAGGATGCTTTACTGTTGGCATGACACAGGACTGATGGTAGCACTCACCTTGTCTTCTCCGGACAAGCTTTTTTCCGGATACCCCAAACAATCTTAAAGAGACAATGTCTTTTCCCCAGTCCTCAGCAGTCCAATCCCTGTACCTTTTGCAGAATATCAGTCTGTCCCTGATGTTTTTCCTGCAGAGAAGTGGCTTCTTTGCTGCCCTTCTTGACACCAGCCAATCCTCCAAAAGTCTTCGCCTCACTGTGCGTGCAGATGCACTCACACCTGCCTGCTGCCATTCCTGAGCAAGCTCTGTACTGGTGGTGCCCCGATCCCGCAGCTGAATCAACTTTAGGAGACGGTCCTGGCGTTTGCTGGACTTTCTTGGGCGCCCTGAAGCCTTCTTCACAACAATTGAACCGCTCTCCTTGAAGTTCTTGATGATCCGATAAATGGTTGATTTAGGTGCAATCTTACTGGCAGCAATATCCTTGCCTGTGAAGCCCTTTTTGTGCAAAGCAATGATGACGGCACGTGTTTCCTTGCAGGTACCATGGTTGACAGAGTAAGAACAATGATTCCAAGCACCACCCTCCTTTTGAAGCTTCCAGTCTGTTATTCAAACTCAATCAGCATGACAGAGTGATCTCCAGCCTTGTCCTCGTCAACACTCACACCTGTGTTAATGACAGAATCACTGACATGATGTCAGCTGGTCCTTTTGTTGCAGGGCTGAAATGCAGTGGAAATGTTTTGGGGGATTCAGTTCATTTTCATGGCAAAGAGAGACTTTGCAATTAATTGCAATTTATCTGATCACTCTTCATAACAGTCTGGAGTATATGCAAATTGCCATCATACTGAGGCAGCAGACTTTGTGAAAATTAATATTTGTGTCATTCTCAAAACTTTGGGCCACGACTGTACATTTAAGATGTAATGGCAAAAACAGTAGAGTTTAAAAACTGTGTGGTAATGGAACACGCTACATTCTCCCATACTAGACCGTATGCTCTCTTATTATTCTTGGAAGATCACCTTTGAAAGAATGCAAGTGTGCATTTTGGAACCAACGATGTGTACAAACCCTGGATGACTATTGGGGTTTGCTGTGTTGAAGCCACCGGGCAGCCATCTTGGTACTCTTCCTCAATCCTAAAACAGGTTTTGGAAGCCACATTTATTTATTACAGACACCTTAATGCATACTTTACATTATATTATGTGAACTAAACATACAAAATATATATATTTAGAGAGTACTAATGTTACCATCCCCACTACAACATAAAAATAGTTAAATACAAATACAAAAATATAGATATTTCTTATTTTTTCACTTCTTATATTTTCTGTAGAGGCAGAATTCATTTTTGAATGATTTATTTATTTTTAATTTTTTAGCTTTATTTAACTAGACAGGAAAGATACAATATACTTGCAGTGAAGCCGCTCAACAACTACACCATACCAGTCATCCAACAGACTTCCACTCAGAGCGACACACAGAAGCATCCAAGGTCAATGCCCTGCTCAACGGCACGTTGACAGATCTCCCACCAGGCCAAAAAACATGAACCTGAACCCTCCAAGATCCCCCCACAGTTCCCCAATAGCTGTCCCTCAACCATTCGGGACCCCTCCCACAGTTCCCCAATAGCTGTCCCTCAACCCTCCCACAGTCCCCCCCAAGAAGAAAAATAAAAATAAAAAATAAAATTAATTCCATTCCCCCAAGAACCCCCCAACGCACCAACAACCAAGAGAATGAACTAAAGAGACAAAAGACAGAAGAAAACAGCAAACAACAATACAATAAATAAACTACAACATCAAGGACAACTAAAATCATAACAGCAATGCCAACTGTATATGTTAGTGTGCATGTCTGGCACTATTACATGCATGTGTGTGTTCTTGTATGTGTTTATTTGAATGAGAGTGTGTGTATATGCATGTGTACAAACACCTGCACGGCATCAGCCTCAGGCAAACCGGCATTAGTTGTAAAAATACTGCCACTCAGTGTCATTAAAACGTACTTTAAAAAAAAGCTTATATCTTTGACCGTCATTCTCTCTCTCACACAGCAACTCCACTCCCACTTGTCTCCAATTCCACATCCCAACCCTCAGCTTCCCTCAGCCCATCCCATCTATCTCTGCTGGCCACCCTCAGCTTCCCTCAGCCCATCCCACCTCTTTCTGCTGGCCACCCTCAGCTTCCCTCAGCCCATCCCATCTATCTCTGCTGGCAACCCTCAGCTTCCCTCAGCCCATCCCATCTATCTCTGCTGGCAACCCTCAGCTTCCCTCAGTCCATCCCATCTATCTCTGCTGGCCACCCTCAGCTTCCCTCGGCCCATCCCATCTATCTCTGCTGGACACCCTCAGCCCATCCCATCTATCTCTGCTGGACACCCTCAGCTTCCCTCAGTCCATCCCATCTATCTCTGCTGGACACCCTCAGCCCATCCCATCTATCTCTGCTGGACACCCTCAGCTTCCCTCAGTCCATCCCATCTATCTCTGCTGGACACCCTCGGCCCATCCCATCTATCTCTGCTGGCCACCCTCAGTCCATCCCATCTATCTCTGCTGGACACCCTCGGCCCATCCCATCTATCTCTGCTGGCCACCCTCAGTCCATCCCATCTATCACTGCTGGACACCCTCAGCTTCCCTCAGTCCATCCCATCTATCTCTGCTGGACACCCTCAGCCCATCCCATCTATCTCTGCTGGACACCCTCAGCTTCCCTCAGTCCATCCCATCTATCTCTGCTGGACACCCTCGGCCCATCCCATCTATCTCTGCTGGCCACCCTCAGTCCATCCCATCTATCTCTGCTGGACACCCTCGGCCCATCCCATCTATCTCTGCTGGCCACCCTCGGCCCATCCCATCTATCTCTGCTGGACACCCTCAGTCCATCCCATCTATCTCTGCTGGACACCCTCGGCCCATCCCATCTATCTCTGCTGGACACCCTCGGCCCATCCCATCTATCTCTGCTGGCCACCCTCGGCCCATCCCATCTATCTCTGCTGGCCACCCTCAGCCCATCCCATCTATCTCTGCTGGCCACCCTCGGCCCATCCCATCTATCTCTGCTGGCCACCCTCAGCCCATCCCATCTATCTCTGCTGGCCACCCTCGGCCCATCCCATCTATCTCTGCTGGCCACCCTCAGCCCATCCCATCTATCTCTGCTGGCCACCCTCGGCCCATCCCATCTATCTCTGCTGGCCACCCTCAGCCCATCCCATCTATCTCTGCTGGCCACCCTCAGCCCATCCCATCTATCTCTGCTGGACACCCTCGGCCCATCCCATCTATCTCTGCTGGACACCCTCAGCCCATCCCATCTATCTCTGCTGGCCACCCTCGGCCCATCCCATCTATCTCTGCTGGCCACCCTCAGCCCATCCCATCTATCTCTGCTGGCCACCCTCAGCCCATCCCATCTATCTCTGCTGGCCACCCTCAGCCCATCCCATCTATCTCTGCTGGCCACCCTCGGCCCATCCCATCTATCTCTGCTGGCCACCCTCAGCCCATCCCATCTATCTCTGCTGGCCACCCTCAGCCCATCCCATCTATCTCTGCTGGACACCCTCGGCCCATCCCATCTATCTCTGCTGGACACCCTCGGCCCATCCCATCTATCTCTGCTGGACACCCTCGGCCCATCCCATCTATCTCTGCTGGACACCCTCAGCCCATCCCATCTATCTCTGCTGGCCACCCTCAGCCCATCCCATCTATCTCTGCTGGCCACCCTCGGCCCATCCCATCTATCTCTGCTGGCCACCCTCGGCCCATCCCATCTATCTCTGCTGGCCACCCTCGGCCCATCCCATCTATCTCTGCTGGCCACCCTCAGTCCATCCCATCTATCTCTGCTGGACACCCTCAGCTTCCCTCAGTCCATCCCATCTATCTCTGCTGGACACCCTCGGCCCATCCCATCTATCTCTGCTGGCCACCCTCAGTCCATCCCATCTATCTCTGCTGGACACCCTCGGCCCATCCCATCTATCTCTGCTGGCCACCCTCGGCCCATCCCATCTATCTCTGCTGGACACCCTCGGTCCATCCCATCTATCTCTGCTGGACACCCTCGGCCCATCCCATCTATCTCTGCTGGACACCCTCGGCCCATCCCATCTATCTCTGCTGGCCACCCTCGGCCCATCCCATCTATCTCTGCTGGACACCCTCGGCCCATCCCATCTATCTCTGCTGGACACCCTCGGCCCATCCCATCTATCTCTGCTGGCCACCCTCGGCCCATCCCATCTATCTCTGCTGGCCACCCTCAGCCCATCCCATCTATCTCTGCTGGCCACCCTCGGCCCATCCCATCTATCTCTGCTGGCCACCCTCAGCCCATCCCATCTATCTCTGCTGGCCACCCTCGGCCCATCCCATCTATCTCTGCTGGCCACCCTCAGCCCATCCCATCTATCTCTGCTGGCCACCCTCGGCCCATCCCATCTATCTCTGCTGGCCACCCTCAGCCCATCCCATCTATCTCTGCTGGCCACCCTCGGCCCATCCCATCTATCTCTGCTGGCCACCCTCAGCCCATCCCATCTATCTCTGCTGGCCACCCTCAGCCCATCCCATCTATCTCTGCTGGACACCCTCGGCCCATCCCATCTATCTCTGCTGGACACCCTCGGCCCATCCCATCTATCTCTGCTGGACACCCTCGGCCCATCCCATCTATCTCTGCTGGACACCCTCAGCCCATCCCATCTATCTCTGCTGGCCACCCTCAGCCCATCCCATCTATCTCTGCTGGCCACCCTCGGCCCATCCCATCTATCTCTGCTGGCCACCCTCGGCCCATCCCATCTATCTCTGCTGGACACCCTCAGCCCATCCCATCTATCTCTGCTGGCCACCCTCAGCCCATCCCATCTATCTCTGCTGGCCACCCTCGGCCCATCCCATCTATCTCTGCTGGACACCCTCGGCCCATCCCATCTATCTCTGCTGGCAACCCTCAGCTTCCCTCAGTCCATCCCATCTATCTCTGCTGGACACCCTCGGCCCATCCCATCTATCTCTGCTGGACACCCTCAGCCCATCCCATCTATCTCTGCTGGCCACCCTCAGCCCATCCCATCTATCTCTGCTGGACACCCTCGGCCCATCCCATCTATCTCTGCTGGACACCCTCGGCCCATCCCATCTATCTCTGCTGGACACCCTCGGCCCATCCCATCTATCTCTGCTGGACACCCTCAGCCCATCCCATCTATCTCTGCTGGCCACCCTCAGCCCATCCCATCTATCTCTGCTGGCCACCCTCGGCCCATCCCATCTATCTCTGCTGGCCACCCTCGGCCCATCCCATCTATCTCTGCTGGACACCCTCAGCCCATCCCATCTATCTCTGCTGGCCACCCTCAGCCCATCCCATCTATCTCTGCTGGCCACCCTCGGCCCATCCCATCTATCTCTGCTGGACACCCTCGGCCCATCCCATCTATCTCTGCTGGCAACCCTCAGCTTCCCTCAGTCCATCCCATCTATCTCTGCTGGACACCCTCGGCCCATCCCATCTATCTCTGCTGGACACCCTCGGCCCATCCCATCTATCTCTGCTGGCCACCCACTTCGGGTTTCTACGCAACACATATCTTTCAACTATGCTGTGATGTTTAACGTACAATTTCAATATATCTAGTCGAATAGAATCTACAGATTACGAGTTGAAGATAAATACTTTAACTAAGAGTATTAGTATATTAGTAATTGACTGGCCCGGTCTCTCCAGATCTCCTAACAGTACTATTTCTAGGGTCAATTTTAGATCAATGCATTTTCAGCCATTCCTGAACCTGAGACCAGAAACAGGCTACCTGAGGGCAATACCAAAATAAATGGTCTATTGATTCTGTATCCTCACAACAAAATCTGCAGAGCTTCGATGACTTTATGCCCCAAATATTCAACATTTTGTTGGTGGCAAGAATTCTATATAATAATTTTAGCTGAAGAGTACGAAGTCTTGAATCTTGCGTTGTTTTATATATCAACTCATACCATGGAATCGGTACATCAAAAATCTCTTCCCAACTATTTTGTCAACATCCTGGTTCTCAAATGAAACTGGTATACTTTACTATTTATGCTATTTTTATTCCTCTGCTGGTTTAGGTCCTTTATATTGGGCAGACAGACCAGTTCCCTACCTCCTCCTGCTGCCACCCGCCTCCTCCATTTCTGGGGTAATGCTGTAATCAATTGGTTGTACTCTTGGATTGATCAGACCTTCCCGTACAATTCTGAACTCCATGAAGGACATAACTCTACCATTACAATTTACAATTTTATCTTTTATATATTAGGTATTTTATCAACCAGCACATTTGAGTTCAGCCATAATATTTGTTCTATCTTTTCAGGGGGATGAAATTGAAATTGTAATCAGCTCTTGCAATGCTTGTTTAAAAAAGAGAGATACTTTGAAAAAAGTATCATTTTCAATTAATCGAAAATGAGACATGGCAATCTGCACTAAGGCAAAAGCTTTTCTTAGTAATCCACTGGAGAACCATTTAGGGTTCAAGTAAAACTTTTGAATAAGTGAAGGTTTTAGAGAGGTTTAATGCTTTTATATTTAATAATATTTAATTTAAGGTGCTGCCTACTCCTGATGATTCGTTTTTTCAAATCATACGAGCCAAAAATATTTAGCTTTATCTGGGACGCTAAACCAGACAAAATAAAGTGTGCATATCTATATAATGAATATGAATTGGGTGGGTTGTGAGTAAACTGATATATGAGTTAATCAGGGCAATCTTTCCATAAATAGACAGGTATTTACCTCTCCATGGTTGCAGGATCTTGTCTATTTTTACTAGTTTTCTATTGAAATTCACTGTGGAGAGCTCATTTATATATTTTGTGATCTGAATACCAAGTGTGTCTACTTCACCATCAGCCCATTTTATAGGTAAACTGCATGGTAATGTAAAAGTTGTATTTTTTAAAGATCCAATACGTAATATTGTACACTTATAATTAGGTTTTAGTCCAGAGAGTACAGAAAAGTTATCTAGATCTTTAACCAGACATTGCAGGGATCTAGCTTGCGGACTTAATATAAAACTTGAGTCATCGGCATACATGGACTCCTTTGTTTTTAAGCCTTGGATTTCTAATCTTCTAATGTTGAGAATCACCGAAATTGAAAAATTCCAGGCATTTAAAAATAAAATCCAGTCTTGCTTTATCAAATGCCTTTTCAAAATCCTCTATAAATACTATTCGTGGCTTCTTATATGTTTCATGATGTTCTATTATTTCTAGTAGTTGTCGTATATTATCTCCAATGTGTCATCCATGTAAGAAACCTGTCTGATCAGGATGAACAATACCTGGTAAAAACCCTTTTCATTCTGAGTGCTATGCACTTCGATAGTATTTTTGCATCACAACATTGAAATGTAAGGGGCCTCCAGTTTTTTAGATAGACTGGGTCTTTATATTTGCCATCTGGGTCTTGTTTTAATAATAGAGAAATCAGAACTTCCTGCTGAGTACCTGACAGACTACCATTTCTATAGGAATAGTTAAAACAATCTAACAATGGAGCTTTTAGTGTATCAAAAAAGGCTTGATATACCTCTACCGGTATGCCATCAAGCCTTGGGATTTTCAAGGGAAAATGATGCAATAGCCCCAGAAAGTTATTCCTCTGTAATTTGGCCTTCACACTAATCTTTTTGTACATTTGTTCATTTTAAATGTTTTATATTATTTGTAAAGAAATCCTTACCGTAATCTTCATTCAGTGGGAGAGGATGGGATGGAAAAGAGAACATCTGCATAAAATAATTAGCTTCCTCTTTTAAAATATAATTTGGAGAATCAGATGACTCCGTTTTCAGCAACGAGTTTCTGCAAAATATTTTTGTTAGCGTTCCCTTATTGGAGATTCAGGAAGAATTTTGTGCATTTTTCTCCATATTCCATCCAGTTCGCTGTATTTTTGTAATAGATTACATTAGATAATTAATTTAACAAAAAAACACGTTTTCACTTTGTCATTATGGAATAGTGTGTGTACATGGTTTAGACTGCTGTGTTCATGTTGAATTCCGGCTACATTTACAATATAACTAAATGTGGAGTATCGATGGCAACTTAATTGAGGATGTACTCATGGGTAACGGCTGGACCAGAATTAGTGGAATGGGGTCAAATACAAACACATGGTTTCTATGTGTTTGACACCATTCCATTAGCGCCGTACCAGCCATTATTATGAGCCGTCCTCCCCTCAGCAGCCGCCACGGGTCAAAGGTCATGAATACTTTCTTAAAGCACCGTATACAAAATCATTGGCTGGAACAAGCTTCCCCGTAACGTCAGGACAGCAGCGTCCCTCCCTGCACACATCATAGCTCTTCAGAGACTGACATTAACCACACCCACTGAGGGAAAATGTACTTACGATACTATCTTAAGATGAATGCACTACCTAAGTGGCTCTGGATCAGTCTGCTAAATGACTCCCCACTGTAGTGGCTCTGGATCAGAGAGTCTGCTAAATGACTCCCTACTGTAGTGGCTCTGGAACAGAGTCTGCTAAATGACTCCCTACTGTAGTGGCTCTGGAACAGAGTCTGCTAAATGACTCCCTACTGTAGTGACTCTGGATCAGAGTCTGCTAAATGACTCCCTACTGTAGTGGCTCTGGATCAGTCTGCTAAATGACTCCCTACTATAGTGGCTCTGGATCAGAGAGTCTGCTAAATGACTCACTACTATAGTGGCTCTGGAACAGAGTCTGCTAAATGACTCCCTACTGTAATGGCTCTGGATCAGAGAGTCTGCTAAATGACTCACTACTGTAGTGGCTCTGGATCAGTCTGCTAAATGACTCCCTACTGTAGTGGCTCTGGATCAGAGTCTGCTAAATGACTCCCTACTGTAGTGGCTCTGGAACAGAGTCTGCTAAATGACTCCCTACTGTAATGGCTCTGGATCAGAGAGTCTGCTAAATGACTCACTACTGTAGTGGCTCTGGATCAGTCTGCTAAATGACTCCCTACTGTAGTGGCTCTGGATCAGTCTGCTAAATGACTCACTACTATAGTGGCTCTGGATCAGAGAGTCTGCTAAATGACTCCCTACTGTAATGGCTCTGGATCAGAGTCTGTTAAATGACTCACTACTGTAGTGGCTCTGGATCAGTCTGCTAAATGACTCACTACTATAGTGGCTCTGGATCAGTCTGTTAAATGACTCCCCACTGTAGTGACTCTGGATCAGAGAGTCTGCCAAATGACTCACTACTATAGTGGCTCTGGATCAGAGAGTCTGCTAAATGACTCCCTACTGTAATGGCTCTGGATCAGAGTCTGGTAAATGACTCCCTACTGTAGTGGCTCTGGATCAGTCTGGTAAATGACTCCCTACTGTAGTGGCTCTGGATCAGTCTGCTAAATGACTCACTACTGTAGTGACTCTGGATCAGTCTGCTAAATGACTCACTACTGTAGTGACTCTGGAACAGTCTGTTAAATGACTCCCTACTGTAGTGGCTCTGGATCAGTCTGTTAAATGACTCACTACTGTAGTGGCTCTGGATCAGTCTGCTAAATGACTCACTACTGTAGTGACTCTGGATCAGTCTGTTAAATGCCTCCCCACTGTAGTGGCTCTGGATCAGAGTCTGCTAAATGACTCCCTACTGTAGTGGCTCTGGATCAGTCTGTTAAATGACTCACTACTATAGTGGCTCTGGATCAGAGTCTGCTAAATGACTCACTATTGTAGTGACTCTGGATCAGAGTCTGCTAAATGACTCACTACTGTAGTAACTCTGGATCAGAGTCTGCTAAATGACTCACTACTATAGTGGCTCTGGATCAGTCTGCTAAATGACTCACTACTGTAGTGGCTCTGGATCAGAGTCTGCTAAATGACTCACTACTGTAGTGGCTCTGGATCAGAGAGTCTGCTAAATGACTCACTACTATAGTGGCTCTGGATCAGAGTCTGCTAAATGACTCACTACTGTAGTAACTCTGGATCAGAGTCTGCTAAATGACTCCCTACTGTAGTGGCTCTGGATCAGAGAGTCTGCTAAATGACTCACTACTGTAGTGTCTCTGGATAAGAGAGTCTGCTAAATGACTCACTACTGTAGTGGCTCTGGATCAGAGAGTCTGCTAAATGACTCACTACTGTAGTGGCTCTGGATCAGAGAGTCTGCTAAATGACTCCCTACTGTAGTGGCTCTGGATCAGAGAGTCTGCTAAATGACTCACTACTGTAGTGGCTCTGGATCAGAGTCTGCTAAATGACTCACTACTGTAGTGGCTCTGGATCAGAGAGTCTGCTAAATGACTCACTACTATAGTGGCTCTGGATCAGAGAGTCTGCTAAATGACTCACTACTGTAGTGGCTCTGGATCAGAGTCTGTTAAATGACTCACTACTGTAGTGGCTCTGGATCAGAGAGTCTGTTAAATGACTCACTACTGTAGTGGCTGGATCAGTCTGTTAAATGACTCACTACTGTAGTGGCTCTGGATCAGTCTGCTAAATGACTCACTACTATAGTGGCTCTGGATCAGAGAGTCTGCTAAATGACTCACTACTATAGTGGCTCTGGAACAGAGTCTGCTAAATGACTCCCTACTGTAATGGCTCTGGATCAGAGAGTCTGCTAAATGACTCACTACTGTAGTGGCTCTGGATCAGTCTGCTAAATGACTCCCTACTGTAGTGGCTCTGGATCAGAGTCTGCTAAATGACTCCCTACTGTAGTGGCTCTGGAACAGAGTCTGCTAAATGACTCCCTACTGTAATGGCTCTGGATCAGAGAGTCTGCTAAATGACTCACTACTGTAGTGGCTCTGGATCAGTCTGCTAAATGACTCCCTACTGTAGTGGCTCTGGATCAGTCTGCTAAATGACTCACTACTATAGTGGCTCTGGATCAGAGAGTCTGCTAAATGACTCCCTACTGTAATGGCTCTGGATCAGAGTCTGTTAAATGACTCACTACTGTAGTGGCTCTGGATCAGTCTGCTAAATGACTCACTACTATAGTGGCTCTGGATCAGTCTGTTAAATGACTCCCCACTGTAGTGACTCTGGATCAGAGAGTCTGCCAAATGACTCACTACTATAGTGGCTCTGGATCAGAGAGTCTGCTAAATGACTCCCTACTGTAATGGCTCTGGATCAGAGTCTGGTAAATGACTCCCTACTGTAGTGGCTCTGGATCAGTCTGGTAAATGACTCCCTACTGTAGTGGCTCTGGATCAGTCTGCTAAATGACTCACTACTGTAGTGACTCTGGATCAGTCTGCTAAATGACTCACTACTGTAGTGACTCTGGAACAGTCTGTTAAATGACTCCCTACTGTAGTGGCTCTGGATCAGTCTGTTAAATGACTCACTACTGTAGTGGCTCTGGATCAGTCTGCTAAATGACTCACTACTGTAGTGACTCTGGATCAGTCTGTTAAATGCCTCCCCACTGTAGTGGCTCTGGATCAGAGTCTGCTAAATGACTCCCTACTGTAGTGGCTCTGGATCAGTCTGTTAAATGACTCACTACTATAGTGGCTCTGGATCAGAGTCTGCTAAATGACTCACTATTGTAGTGACTCTGGATCAGAGTCTGCTAAATGACTCACTACTGTAGTAACTCTGGATCAGAGTCTGCTAAATGACTCACTACTATAGTGGCTCTGGATCAGTCTGCTAAATGACTCACTACTGTAGTGGCTCTGGATCAGAGTCTGCTAAATGACTCACTACTGTAGTGGCTCTGGATCAGAGAGTCTGCTAAATGACTCACTACTATAGTGGCTCTGGATCAGAGTCTGCTAAATGACTCACTACTGTAGTAACTCTGGATCAGAGTCTGCTAAATGACTCCCTACTGTAGTGGCTCTGGATCAGAGAGTCTGCTAAATGACTCACTACTGTAGTGTCTCTGGATAAGAGAGTCTGCTAAATGACTCACTACTGTAGTGGCTCTGGATCAGAGAGTCTGCTAAATGACTCACTACTGTAGTGGCTCTGGATCAGAGAGTCTGCTAAATGACTCCCTACTGTAGTGGCTCTGGATCAGAGAGTCTGCTAAATGACTCACTACTGTAGTGGCTCTGGATCAGAGTCTGCTAAATGACTCACTACTGTAGTGGCTCTGGATCAGAGAGTCTGCTAAATGACTCACTACTATAGTGGCTCTGGATCAGAGAGTCTGCTAAATGACTCACTACTGTAGTGGCTCTGGATCAGAGTCTGTTAAATGACTCACTACTGTAGTGGCTCTGGATCAGAGAGTCTGTTAAATGACTCACTACTGTAGTGGCTGGATCAGTCTGTTAAATGACTCACTACTGTAGTGGCTCTGGATCAGTCTGCTAAATGACTCACTACTGTAGTGGCTCTGGATCAGAGAGTCTGCTAAATGACTCACTACTGTAGTGGCTGGATCAGTCTGTTAAATGACTCACTACTGTAGTGGCTCTGGATCAGTCTGCTAAATGACTCACTACTGTAGTGGCTCTGGATAAGAGAGTCTGCTAAATGACTCACTACTGTAGTGGCTCTGGATCAGAGAGTCTGCTAAATGACTCACTACTGTAGTGGCTCTGGATCAGAGAGTCTGCTAAATGACTCCCTACTGTAGTGACTCTGGATCAGAGAGTCTGCTAAATGACTCACTACTGTAGTGGCTCTGGATCAGAGAGTCTGCTAAATGACTCCCTACTGTAGTGGCTCTGGATCAGAGAGTCTGCTAAATGACTCCCTACTGTAGTGGCTCTGGATCAGAGAGTCTGCTAAATGACTCACTACTGCAGTGGCTCTGGATCAGAGTCTGCTAAATGACTCACTACTGTAGTGACTCTGGATCAGAGAGTCTGCTAAATGACTCCCTACTGTAGTGTCTCTGGATAAGAGAGTCTGCTAAATGAAAAACGTAGAAGTAAATCAGCAAGACAACATAGTAACAGAGACTCAGACGTTCCTCTCTCGACTGCTTTTTATTGTGGTGGATGTTTGACGAGGCAGCGTCCAGCTCGGCATAAACTACAGTCAGGTCCTCCAGTAACCCTTTACTGGTCCTTCAGCTCCTTCAGTCTCCTGATGGCCGACTTCACTGTGACGGCAGACGTCGTGCTGGAACACAGGAACAATGGTTTAGTACAGAGGGGAACAATTTACACCGAACTTAAAATATAAAAAACGCAACATGTAAAGTGTTGGTCCCCATGTTATGAGCAAAACATCAATCCTGACATTAACTAAACACACAAAAAGCTTTACATTTTGTTCACAAATTTGTTTACATCCCTGTTAGGGAGCATGTGTCCTTTGCCAAGATAATTCATCCAACTGTCAGATGAGGCATATCAAGAAGCTGATTAAACAGCATGATCATTACACAGGTGCACCTTGTGCTGGGGACATTAAAAAGGCAACTAAAATGAGCAGTTTTGTCACACGACACAATGCCACAGATGTCAAGTTGAGGGAGTCTGCAATCGCCACGCTTACTGCAGGAATGTCCACAAGAGATGTTGCCAGAGAATTTAATGTTAATTTCTCTACCATAAGCCTCCAACATTAGAGAATTTGGCAGCTTGCCTAACCTCCACATCTGGCTTCTTCACCTGCGGGATTGTCTGGGGGGGGGGGCGGCTGAGCAGTGTGTGTGATATAGCCCAACATTCTGATTGGCTCCCCAGTGGCAGGGCCTATGCCAGCCAAGGCACACCCATGGCTGTACCCCTGCCCAGTCATGTGAAATCCATAGACTAAGGCTTTATGAATGTATTTCAATTGACTAATTTCCTTACATACTGTGACTCTGTAAAATAAGTAGAAATTGTTGCGTTTGTTATAGTATAGACCTTTTAATGGTTTTTTGAGGAGTGGAAGTGAACCCTGGAACTCCGAAGAACTTCCTGTGCATTAGTAAACAGCTAGCTAACTTAAGTTTAGTTGTTCTCTCAAGGTCAAAATTAGCATTTCTGACCATAATATTCACAGGTGGGATGGTCCTTATGTCTGGGTACGAATAAAACATTTTTTTTAAATTAAAGTGAATAGATTCTCCAAAGCAGCATCGCAGCCGGGCGCATTTCCTGCATGGATAGCAACGGAAGTAACGATCGGAGCAGGTGGCGGCACCGGGATGTGTAGCACACGGGTATGTGGTTAGTATGTTTATATGTAGGTAGCTTCATATAAATAGGATTGACAGCAATCCAGCCCCCCCCCCCACGAGTCGAAGCCGGGGGGGGGGTTCTACTAAGCTATATGGAATTGTTTAAGGTCATTTAGCTATTTTATTCTGAATTTTCAGACCCCAGATTTGAACCCGATCTAACATCTCTGGAGAGACCCGAATATAGCTGTGCAGCGACACTTCCAACCCGACAGAGGTTGAGAGGATCTGCAGAGAAGAAATGGGAGAAACTCCACAAATACAGGTGTGCCAAGCTTGTAGGGTCATAACGTAACAAAATGTGCGGGGAGGGAAAAATCAAGGGGTCAATGTAGTTTTTAAAGATCTGTTTGTCAATGACAGCAGAATAGGCTGTAATGTGTTGTATTAAAATCAAGTTATACTAACGTCAAAGTGTAGTAGAATTACATTTAGTGTGTTTAGGCCACATTTCTCCCCCATGCAAAGAAATGGGACACAGCCTTCTCTAAAAGCTCTTATCCATTTAAGTTAATTTTATTAGCCTAAATCATGACTCACAAATTCTCACGCATAGAACAAGCCAGTCGACTTGGGTGAATAGATAAACTGTACTACTATGGGGTTGCCTGGTTTCCTCATAGTTTTGGGGGCGTAGTGGATTTCACCATTGTGCAGCGCCACAGCTAAAATGACTGCAGCGGAAACACTGCTAGAACTCAACACGTCTTTCCGAGGACAAATCACCGAACTGATATGACTGACAGATGGCAGAGTCCTTCCTACAAAACGGTGAAGGAACAAAATATGTGCTTCTAAACTATTTCAACAGGGCCCACATGACTCCATCTTCTCCCAACAGTCATGTCCCAGTGGTATAGTCACACGGAACAAAATACAGACCATTTCAAAGACTTTACTGAGGCAGTTCATGTAAGGAAATAAGTCGATTGAAAAAATAATAATAATAATTTAGGTCCTAATCTATGGATTTCACATGACTGGGAATTTAGATATGAATCTGTTGGTCACAGAAACCTTTAAAAAAAGGTAGGGTTGTGGATCAGAAAACCAGTCAGTATCTGGTGTGACCACCATTTGCCTCACGCAGCGCGACATCTCCTTCACATTGAGTTGATCAGGCTGCTGATCGGGGCCTGTGGAATGTTGTTCCACTCTTCTTCAATGTCTGTGTGAAGTAGCTGGATATTGGCGGGAACTGGAACACGCTGTCGTTCACGTCGATCCAGAGCATCCCAAACATGCTTAACACGTGACATTTCTGGTTCTGGTAAGTATGCGGATCGTGGAAGAACTGGGACATTTTCAGCTTCCAGGGGTTGTGTACAGATCTTTGTGACATGAGGCCGTGCATTATCATGCTGAAACATGAGGTGATGGCGGAGGATGAATGGCACGACAATGGGCCTCAGGATCTCATCACAGTATCTCTGGGCATTCAAATTGCCATAGATAAAATGCTATTGTGTTGTTTGTGGGTAGTTTACGCCTGCCCCAATACCATAACCACACGGGTCACTCTGTTCACAACATTGACGTCAACAAACCGCTCATCCACACGCCGCCGTACACGCCGTCTGCCCGGTACAGTTGAAACCGAGATTCATCCACGAGAGCACACTTCTTCGGCGTGCCCGTCAGGTGGATGGATTATCTTGGCAAAGGACAAATGCTCCCTAACAGGGACGTAAACAAACATGTGCACTACATATGAGAGTAATAAGCTTTTTGTGCGGCTGATTCTTCTCTGACCTTCTGTAGGAGCGAGAGACATGTGAAAACAGCATTAGACCAACGATGGACTATTGAGGGTGCAGGCTTTAGTTCCAGTCCTGCTGGAACATTGTTTCCAGATCGGCAAAGAAAGCCACCAGTCTTTCTGTTCTGGCACCTCAATGGTGTTATCAGCCTCCTCCTGAAGCTAGTACAGCAGAGTTCCTGCCCATCTTCCAAAAGCACACAAAACCCTACCTCTACAAACAGCATTGTAGAACCCCCCCCCCAGAAAGCCTCTTGTGAACTAACACCTGCAGAACCTGACTGTTCCCTCTTACTATGACTGACATGGATCTCACCTAGCCATCGGAAGATGAACAGGAAGTTGCTCTGGATAAAAGAGCATCTGCTAAATGACTAAAACGTAAACGTTACCCGCTAGTTCTAGTCTGGAGGGCTAGAGGATAGACAGCAAACAGATCTGAGAGGGAGAATCGACCAGGAACACCCACAGTCCGGACCCTCTCGTCCACACAGCGCTACTTACTTGTACGTCCAGGCACCTCCTGCGACAGTCTTCATACAGGACCCACAGTGCCAGATACCAACAGCCCTCCTCTTCATCTTGGTCTGAAGATTAAAAACAATTAGGTCCCGTTATTAACCGTTCTGTCCCGTTATTAACACACCAGGAACAGTTTTGCAGGACTGTACCTTGCCACAGAAGGAGCAGGTGTACTGGCTGTATAGAGGTGTGGACTGTACCTTGCCACAGAAGGAGCAGGTGTACTGGCTGTATAGAGGTGTGGACTGTACCTTGCCACAGAAGGAGCAGGTATACTGGCTGTATGTGTTAGAGGTGTGGACTGTACCTTGCCACAGAAGGAGCAGGTGTACTGGCTGTATGTGTTAGAGGTGTGGACTGTACCTTGCCACAGAAGGAGCAGGTGTACTGGCTGTATGTGTTAGAGGTGTGGACTGTACCTTGCCACAGAAGGAGCAGGTGTACTGGCTGTATAGAGGTGTGGACTGTACCTTGCCACAGAAGGAGCAGGTATACTGGCTGTATAGAGGTGTGGACTGTACCTTGCCACAGAAGGAGCAGGTGTATTGGCTGTATGTGTTAGAGGTGTGGACCGTACCTTGCCACAGAAGGAGCAGGTGTATTGGCTGTATAGAGGTGTGGACTGTACCTTGCCACAGAAGGAGCAGGTGTACTGGCTGTATGTGTTAGAGGTGTGGACTGTACCTTGCCACAGAAGGAGCAGGTGTACTGGCTGTATAGAGGTGTGGACTGTACCTTGCCACAGAAGGAGCAGGTATACTGGCTGTATAGAGGTGTGGACTGTACCTTGCCACAGAAGGAGCAGGTGTATTGGCTGTATGTGTTAGAGGTGTGGACCGTACCTTGCCACAGAAGGAGCAGGTGTATTGGCTGTATAGAGGTGTGGACCGTACCTTGCCACAGAAGGAGCAGGTGTACTGGCTGTATAGAGGTGTGGACTGTACCTTGCCACAGAAGGAGCAGGTGTACTGGCTGTATGTGTTAGAGGTGTGGACTGTACCTTGCCACAGAAGGAGCAGGTATACTGGCTGTATAGAGGTGTGGACTGTACCTTGCCACAGAAGGAGCAGGTGTATTGGCTGTATGTGTTAGAGGTGTGGACCGTACCTTGCCACAGAAGGAGCAGGTGTACTGGCTGTATGTGTTAGAGGTGTGGACTGTACCTTGCCACAGAAGGAGCAGGTGTACTGGCTGTATGTGTTAGAGGTGTGGACTGTACCTTGCCACAGAAGGAGCAGGTGTACTGGCTGTATAGAGGTGTGGACTGTACCTTGCCACAGAAGGAGCAGGTGTACTGGCTGTATAGAGGTGTGGACTGTACCTTGCCACAGAAGGAGCAGGTGTACTGGCTGTATAGAGGTGTGGACCGTACCTTGCCACAGAAGGAGCAGGTGTACTGGCTGTATGTGTTAGAGGTGTGGACCGTACCTTGCCACAGAAGGAGCAGGTGTACTGGCTGTATGTGTTAGAGGTGTGGACCGTACCTTGCCACAGAAGGAGCAGGTGTACTGGCTGTATAGAGGTGTGGACTGTACCTTGCCACAGAAGGAGCAGGTGTACTGGCTGTATAGAGGTGTGGACTGTACCTTGCCACAGAAGGAGCAGGTGTACTGGCTGTATAGAGGTGTGGACTGTACCTTGCCACAGAAGGAGCAGGTATCCTGGCTGTATGTGTTAGAGGTGTGGACTGTACCTTGCCACAGAAGGAGCAGGTGTACTGGCTGTATAGAGGTGTGGACTGTACCTTGCCACAGAAGGAGCAGGTGTACTGGCTGTATAGAGGTGTGGACTGTACCTTGCCACAGAAGGAGCAGGTGTACTGGCTGTATGTGTTAGAGGTGTGGACTGTACCTTGCCACAGAAGGAGCAGGTATACTGGCTGTATAGAGGTGTGGACTGTACCTTGCCACAGAAGGAGCAGGTGTATTGGCTGTATGTGTTAGAGGTGTGGACCGTACCTTGCCACAGAAGGAGCAGGTGTACTGGCTGTATGTGTTAGAGGTGTGGACTGTACCTTGCCACAGAAGGAGCAGGTGTACTGGCTGTATGTGTTAGAGGTGTGGACTGTACCTTGCCACAGAAGGAGCAGGTGTACTGGCTGTATAGAGGTGTGGACTGTACCTTGCCACAGAAGGAGCAGGTGTACTGGCTGTATGTGTTAGAGGTGTGGACTGTACCTTGCCACAGAAGGAGCAGGTATACTTGGCGTGCTGGCTGATCTCAATCTTCTTCACCATCTTCCTGAGCGACGCGCCGTAACGCGTGCCGTATTTACCCACAATCCCCACCTTCTTGGTGCGCTTGGCCTGAGGAAGAACATCATTAAATACAATTATTTCATACAGAACTCTCAAAGTTTAGCAAATCCCACCTTACTGTGATCGGAAATAGCTCTCCCAAACACAGACGCATATCTAAACAGAGGCCATGCCAAAACATTCAACCAACTTGACTAGCCACGGCAACGACAGTCTCTTCCTAAGCAACATTACAGAACCGTAAAGTTAACGATTAGCCAAGTTGTAGACAAAAAGCCCATGCACTCAACTAACGCTCCCGTTGACTTCTCGGCATAGAGAAAGCAAAAGACGGTACAGCAAAACGTCTGACAACCACACTCTGGAATAACGTTACCGGCATTTCTCCGAATATTAGTTAGCTAGCATTAGCCACGCCGCCGCCTCTAGTGAAAGCAGCGAGGACGGACTGGGAGTGTAGGCAAGCAACTAGCCTTCGCAGATTAGCATGCTAGAAAAGGCTAGCTGCTTGCTTATAACGAGTTATTGACACGGACCATGCTTTGGGTCTGGTGACTGTTGTAATATTACAAAAAACACACAACACTCCGCTGTAGCTTGCTAGCAGTACAGTTTCAGCCAGCCAGAAAACTGACGCCAAGCCGAAAGCCATGCACGTAATGGGCGGCCATTGCTACGACTATCAGGTATGCGAACACACAAAAAATGATATATTTTGCATTTTGTTCACAATAATATCTGTAATAACTTGTGGATCTAATGGCGAATTATATATAGAGGCCTTCAGATCATTTATTCTACAATTATTCGCTTTGGATTAGATAGATTGGTGTGGATTAGGACGAGAACATTTTGGGCTCACCATTGTAGCTGAAGAGACGTAGGTCCAAAGAGGAAGAGCTGAGGTCGCAGGCGCAATTTACCCCTGTGGAACGTGTTGCATTGTGGGATGTCGGCGCTGTTCTGGGCCTTCTGAGCCCAGTTGAGAGGGAAAAGTAGTTACAAAAATACTTACAAATATTTTAAAATTTAGTTTTGGGTCTACAAGTGATAAATCACTAGAGGAATATAGATCTAGTAAATGTTTGTTTTCCTATAATTAGATAAAAACAGCCAGATAGTTTTTATTGAACCAAATGAAAATAAATGAATAAAATAATCAAACTGTCCATGTACATTATAGCCATAATACACACAGAATTCTAATGTTAATAATGTCATAAAAGCTGTAGCTATGTATGTATATATAGTTGAAGTCAGAAGTTTACATACACCTTAGCCAAATACATTTAAACTCAGTTTCATAATTCCTGACTTTTAATCCTAGTAAAAATTCCCTGTTTTAGGTCAGTTAGGTTCACCACTTTATTTTAAGAATGTGAAATGTCAGAATAATAGTAGAGAGAATGATTTATTTCAGCTTTCATTTCTTTCATCACATTCCCAGTGGGTCAGAAGATTACATGCACTCAATTAGTATTTGGTAACATTGCCTTTAAATTGATTAACTTGGGTCAAACGTTTCAGGTAGCCTTCCACAAGCTTCCCACAATAAGTTGGTTGAATTCTGGCCCATTCCTCCTGACAGAGCTGGTGTAACTGAGTCAGGTTTGTAGGCCTCCTTGCTCGCACACGCTTTTTCAGTTCTGCCCACAAATGTTCTATAGGATTGAGGTCAGGGCTTTGTGATGGCCACTCCAATACCTTGACTTTGTTGTCCTTAAGCCATTTTGCCACAACTTTGGAAGTATGCTTGGGGTCATTGTCCATTTGGAAGACCCATTTGCGACCAAGCTTCAACTTCCTGATTGAGGTCTTGATGTTCCTTCAATATATCCACATAATATTCCATCCTCATGAAGGCATCGATTTTGTGAAGTGAACCAGTCCCTCCTGCAGCAAAGCACCCCCACAACATGATGCTGCCACCCCCGTGCTTCACGGTTGGGATGGTGTTCTTCAGCTTGCAAGCATCCCCTTTTTCCTCCAAACATAACAATGGTCATTATGGCTAAACATTTCTATTTTTGTTTCATCAGACCAGAGGACATTTCTCCAAAAAGTACGATGATTGTCCCCATGTGCAGTTGCAAACCGTAGTCTGGCTTTTTTATGGCAGTTTTGGAGCAGTGGCTTCTTCCTTGCTGAGCGGCCTTTCATGTTATGTCGATATAGGACTCGTTTTACTTTGGATATAGATACTTTTGTACCCGTTTCCTCCAGCATCTTCACAAGGTCCTTTGATGTTGTTCTGGGATTGATTTGCACTTTTCGTACCAAAGTATGTTCATCTCTAGGAGACAGAACGCGTCTCCTTCCTGAGCGGTATGACGGCTGCGTGGACCCATGGTGTTTATACTTGCGTACTATTGTTTGTACAGATGAACGTGGTACCTTCAGCCGTTTGTAAATTGCTCCCAAGGATGAAGCAGACTTGTGGAGGTCTACAATTATTTTTCTGAGGTCTTTCTGGCTGATTTCTTTTGATTTTCCCATGATGTCAAGCAAAGAGGCATTGAGTTTGAAGGTAGGCCTTGAAATACATCCACAGGTACACCTCCAATTGACTCAAATTATGTCAATTAGCCTATCAGAAGCCTCTAAAGCCATGACATCATTTTCTGGAATTTTCCAAGCTGTTTAAAGGCACAGTCAACTTAATGTATGTAAACTTCTGACCCGCTGGAAGTGTGATACAGTGAATTATAAGTGAAATAATCTGTCTGTCAACAATTGTTGGAAAAATTACTTGTGTCATGCACAAAGTAGATGTCCTAACCGACTTGCCAAAACTATAGTTTGTTAACAAGAAATTTGTGGAGTGGTTGAAAAACGAGTTTTAATGACTCCAACCTAAGTGTATGTAAACGTCCGACTTCAACTGTATATATATTTAAGCAGTAAGGCCTGAGGGGGTGTGATATATGGCCAATATACCATGGCTAAGGGCTAGTCTTTAGTCATGGTATATTGGCGATATACCACAAACCCCCTAGCTGTCTTAATGCTATTGTATACTGGTTACCAACGTAATTAGAGCAGTAAAAAATAAATGTTTTGTCATACCCATTGTATACGGTCTGATATACCACAGCTGTCAGCCAATCAGCATTCAGGGCTCGAACCACCCAGTTTATGTATATATATACACTACCGCTCTCAGTGCTGTGGTTGGACAGGACAATGATAGAGGTTAGAGGTTAAACTGCAGGCTCAGCGCTGTGGTTGGACAGGACAATGATAGAGGTTAGAGGTTAAACTGCAGGCTCAGTGCTGTGGTTGGACAGGACAATGATAGAGGTTAGAGGTTAAACTGTAGGCTCAGCGCTGTGGTTGGACAGGACAATGATAGAGGTTAGAGGTTAAACTGTAGGCTCAGCGCTGTGGTTGGACAGGACAATGATAGAGGTTAGAGGTTAAACTGTAGGCTCAGTGCTGTGGTTGGACAGGACAATGATAGAGGTTAGAGGTTAAACTGTAGGCTCAGCGCTGTGGTTGGACAGGACAATGATAGAGGTTAGAGGTTAAACTGCAGGCTCAGCGCTGTGGTTGGACAGGACAATGATAGAGGTTAGAGGTTAAACTGTAGGCTCAGCGCTGTGGTTGGACAGGACAATGATAGAGGTTAGAGGTTAAACTGTAGGCTCAGCGCTGTGGTTGGACAGGACAATGATAGAGGTTAGAGGTTAAACTGTAGGCTCAGCGCTGTGGTTGGACAGGACAATGATAGAGGTTAGAGGTTAAACTGTAGGCTCAGTGCTGTGGTTGGACAGGACAATGATAGAGGTTAGAGGTTAAACTGTAGGCTCAGCGCTGTGGTTGGACAGGACAATGATAGAGGTTAGAGGTTAAACTGCAGGCTCAGCGCTGTGGTTGGACAGGACAATGATAGAGGTTAGAGGTTAAACTGTAGGCTCAGCGCTGTGGTTGGACAGGACAATGATAGAGGTTAGAGGTTAAACTGTAGGCTCAGCGCTGTGGTTGGACAGGACAATGATAGAGGTTAGAGGTTAAACTCGTGATGTTAAACTGCATGCTACTATTTTCGAACGATTTGGAGCACAGTTGAAAAGTTAACTCGCTGACTGGACTAATTAAAATGATAAAAGACGTACTTTTCAATGCGTGAGATGTAAGAGTTGTCATACTGGAGAAATATGAAATAGAATGGAGAGTGTGTGTCTATAGGAGAGATCACCATTATGTCACAAAAGCAAACAATCCGGGCGGAGAAAGTTGCGTTCTCTGCGTGGTTCTCTGAGTGGTTCTCTGCATGGTTCTATGCGTGGTTCTCTGAGTGGTTCTCTGCATGGTTCTATGCGTGGTTCTCTGCATGGTTCTATGCGTGGTTCTCTGCATGGTTCTCTAAATGGTTCTATGTGTGGTTCTCTAAATGGTTCTCTAAATGGTTCTCTGCATGGTTCTCTGCATGGTTCTCTACATGGTTCTCTGCATGGTTCTCTACATGGTTCTCTGCATGGTTCTCTCCATGGTTCTCTGCATGGTTCTCTACATGGTTCTCTGCATGGTTCTCTACATGGTTCTCTGCATGGTTCTCTGCATGGTTCTCTACATGGTTCTCTACATGGTTCTCTGCATGGTTCTCTAGATGGTTCTCTGCATGGTTCTCTGCATGGTTCTCTACATGGTTCTCTACATGGTTCTCTACATGGTTCTCTGCATGGTTCTCTCCATGGTTCTCTGCATGGTTCTCTACATGGTTCTCTGCATGGTTCTCTCCATGGTTCTCTGCATGGTTCTCTCCATGGTTCTCTGCATGGTTCTCTCCATGGTTCTCTGCATGGTTCTCTGCATGGTTCTCTACATGGTTCTCTCCATGGTTCTCTGCATGGTTCTCTACATGGTTCTCTGTGTGGTTCTATGAATGGTTCTCTGCGTGGTTCTATGCATGTTCTCTCCATGGTTCTATGAATGGTTCTCTGCGTGGTTCTCTCCATGGTTCTATGTGTGGTTCTCTGCATGTTTGTGCCAGAGTTTCTAAACCTGTCTTTGGCTGTGCTCTGTATTTACAAATCAGTAATCTTACTGTAGTTGACAGTACAGTAAGGAGCCGGCAAAATAGACTCACCAACAACATGAACAACTGTAAATGTCAGTGCTATTTCATGGTGTAATCTCAGAATGATCCAGCAGAGGGCGGTAATGAACCACTACATCCATTATCTGGCTTTTATAGTTTATCTTTACTCAACTAGGCAAGTCAGTTAAGAACAAATTCTTATTTACAATGACAGCCTAGGAACAGTGGGTTAACTGCCTTGTTCAGGGGCAGAACGACACATTTTTACCTTGTCAGCTCAAGGATTCAATCTCACAACCTTTCAGTTACAGGCCCAACGCTCTAATCACTAGGCTACCTGCCACCCCTCCACTCTAACCACTAGGCTACCTGCCGCCCCTACACTCTAACCACTAGGCTACCTGCCGCCCCTACACTCTAACCACTAGGCTACCTACCGCCCCTACACTCTAACCACTAGGCTACCTGCAGCCCCTCCACTCTAACCACTAGACTACCTGCCGTCCCTACACTCTAACCACTAGGCTACCTGCCGTCCCTACACTCTAACCACTAGGCTACCCTGCCACCCCTCCACTCTAACCACTAGGCTACCTGCCGCCCCTCCACTCTAACCACTAGGCTACCTGCCGCCCCTACACTCTAACCACTAGGCTACCTGCCGCCCCTACACTCTAACCACTAGGCTACCTGCAGCCCCTACACTCTAACCACTAGGCTACCTGCACCCCCTACCCTCTAACCACTAGGCTACCTGCCGCCTCTACACTCTAACCACTAGGCCACCTGCCGCCCCTACACTCTAACCACTAGACTACCTGCCACCTCTACACTCTAACCACTAGGCTACCTGCCGCCCCTACACTCTAACCACTAGGCTACCTGCCGCCCCTACACTCTAACCACTAGACTACCTGCCACCTCTACACTCTAACCACTAGGCTACCTGCCGCCCCTACACTCTAACCACTAGGCTACCTGCCGCCCCTACACTCTAACCACTAGGCTACCTACCCCCCCTACACTCTAACCACTAGGCTACCTACCCCCCCTACACTCTAACCACTAGGCTACCTGCCGCCCCTACACTCTAACCACTACGCTACCTGCCGCCCCTACACTCTAACCACTACGCTACCTGCCGCCTCTACACTCTAACCACTAGGCCACCTGCCGCCCCTACACTCTAACCACTAGACTACCTGCCACCTCTACACTCTAACCACTAGGCTACCTGCCGCCCCTACACTCTAACCACTAGGCTACCTGCCGCCCCTACACTCTAACCACTAGGCTACCTACCCCCCCTACACTCTAACCACTAGGCTACCTACCCCCCCTACACTCTAACCACTAGGCTACCTGCCGCCCCTACACTCTAACCACTACGCTACCTGCCGCCCCTACACTCTAACCACTACGCTACCTGCCGCCCCTACACTCTAACCACTAGGCTACCTGCCGCCCCTACACTCTAACCACTAGGCTACCTGCCGCCTCTACACTCTAACCACTAGGCTACCTGCCGCCCCTACACTCTAACCACTAGGCTACCTGCCGTCCCTACACTCTAACCACTAGGCTACCTGCCGCCCCTACACTCTAACCACTAGGCTACCTGCCGCCCCTACACTCTAACCACTAGGCTACCTGCCGCCCCTACGCTCTAACCACTAGGCTACCTGCCGTCCCTACGCTCTAACCACTAGGCTACCTGCCGCCCCTACACTCTAACCACTAGGCTACCTGCCGCCCCTACACTCTAACCACTAGGCTACCTGCCGCCCCTACGCTCTAACCACTAGGCTACTTGCCGTCCCTACACTCTAACCACTAGGGTACCTGCCGCCCCTACCCTCTAACCACTAGGCTACCTGCCGCCCCTACACTCTAACCACTAGGCTACCTGCCGCCCCTCCACTCTAACCACTAGGCTACCTGCCCCCCCTACCATCTAACCACTAGGCTACCTGCCTCCCCTCCACTCTAACCACTAGGCTACCTGCCACCCCTACACTCTAAACACTAGGCTACCCGCCCCCCCTACCCTCTAACCACTAGGCTACCTGCCGCCCCTACACTCTAACCACTAGGCTACCTGCCGCCCCTACACTCTAACCACTAGGCTACCTGCCGCCCCTACACTCTAACCACTAGGCTACCTGCCGTCCCTACACTCTAACCACTAGGCTACCTGCCGCCCCTACACTCTAACCACTAGGCTACCTGCCGCCCCTACACTCTAACCACTAGGCTACCTGCCGCCCCCTACTCTAACCACTAGGCTACCTGCCTTCCCTACACTCTAACCACTAGGATACCTGCCGCCCCTACACTCTAACCACTAGGCTACCTGCCACCTCTACACTCTAACCACTAGGCTACCTGCCGCCCCTACACTCTAACCACTAGGCTACCTGCCGCCCCCTACTCTAACCACTAGGCTACCTGCCTTCCCTACACTCTAACCACTAGGATACCTGCCGCCCCTACACTCTAACCACTAGGATACCTGCCGCCCCTACACTCTAACCACTAGGCTACCTGCCGCCCCTACACTCTAACCACTAGGCTACCTGCCGCCCCCTACTCTAACCACTAGGCTACCTGCCTCCCCTCCACTCTAACCACTAGGCTACCTGCCACCTCTACACTCTAACCACTAGGCTACCTGCCGCCCCTACACTCTAACCACTAGGATACCTGCCGCCCCTACACTCTAACCTATAGGCTACCTGCCGCCCCTACACTAGGCTACCTGCCGCCCCTACACTCTAACCACTAGGCTACCTGCCGCCCCTACACTAGGCTACCTGCCGCCCCTACACTAGGCTACCTGCCGCCCCTACACTCTAACCACTAGGCTACCTGCCGCCCCTACACTAGGCTACCTGCCGCCCCTACACTCTAACCACTAGGATACCTGCCGCCCCTACACTCTAACCACTAGGATACCTGCCGCCCCTACACTCTAACCACTAGGCTACCTGCCACCTCTACACTCTAACCACTAGGCTACCTGCCGCCCCTACACTCTAACCACTAGGCTACCTGCCACCTCTACACTCTAACCACTAGGCTACCTGCCGCCCCTACACTCTAACCACTAGGCTACCTGCCGCCCCCTACTCTAACCACTAGGCTACCTGCCGCCCCTACACTCTAACCACTAGGATACCTGCCGCCCCTACACTCTAACCACTAGGATACCTGCCGCCCCTACACTCTAACCACTAGGCTACCTGCCGCCCCTACACTCTAACCACTAGGATACCTGCCGCCCCTACACTCTAACCACTAGGGTACCTGCCGCCCCTACACTCTAACCACTAGGTTACCTGCCGCCCCTACACTCTAACCACTAGGCTACCTGCCGCCCCTACACTCTAACCACTAGGCTACCTGCCGCCCCTACACTCTAACCACTAGGCTACCTGCCGCCCCTACACTCTAACCACTAGGATACCTGCCGCCCCTACACTCTAACCACTAGGCTACCTGCCACCTCTACACTCTAACCACTAGGCTACCTGCCGCCCCTACACTCTAACCACTAGGCTACCTGCCACCTCTACACTCTAACCACTAGGCTACCTGCCGCCCCTACACTCTAACCACTAGGCTACCTGCCGCCCCCTACTCTAACCACTAGGCTACCTGCCGCCCCTACACTCTAACCACTAGGATACCTGCCGCCCCTACACTCTAACCACTAGGATACCTGCCGCCCCTACACTCTAACCACTAGGCTACCTGCCGCCCCTACACTCTAACCACTAGGATACCTGCCGCCCCTACACTCTAACCACTAGGGTACCTGCCGCCCCTACACTCTAACCACTAGACTACCTGCCACCCCTACACTCTAACCACTAGACTACCTGCCACCTCTACACTCTAACCACTAGGCTACCTGCCGCCCCTACACTCTAACCACTAGGCTACCTGCCGCCCCTACACTCTAACCACTAGGCTACCTGCCTCCCCTCCACTCTAACCACTAGGCTACCTGCCGCCCCTACACTCTAACCACTAGGCTACCTTCCTCTAACCACTAGGCTACCTGCCTCCCCTCCACTCTAACCACTAGGCTACCTGCCGCCCCTACACTCTAACCACTAGGCTACCTGCCTCCCCTCCACTCTAACCACTAGGCTACCTGCCACCTCTACACTCTAACCACTAGGCTACCTGCCTCTAACCACTAGGCTACCTGCCTCCCCTCCACTCTAACCACTAGGCTACCTGCCACCTCTACACTCTAACCACTAGGCTACCTGCCCCCCCTACACTCTAACCACTAGGCTACCTACCGCCCCTACACTCTAACCACTAGGCTACCTGCCCCCACTACACTCTAACCACTAGGCTACCTGCCACCCCTACACTCTAACCACTAGGCTACCTACCGCCCCTACACTCTAACCACTAGGCTACTTGCCGCCCCTCCACTCTAACCACTAGGCTACCTGCCGCCCCTACACTCTAACCACTAGGCTACCTGCCCCCACTACACTCTAACCACTAGGCTACCTGCCACCCCTACACTCTAACCACTAGGCTACCTACCGCCCCTCCACTCTAACCACTAGGCTACCTGCCTCCCCTCCACTCTAACCACTAGGCTACTTGCAGCCCCTCCACTCTAACCACTAGGCTACTTGCAGCCCCTACACTCTAACCACTAGGCTACCTGCACCCCCTACCCTCTAACCACTAGGCTACTTGCAGCCCCTCCACTCTAACCACTAGGCTACCTGCCGCCCCTACACTCTAACCACTAGGCTACCTGCCACCCCTACACTCTAACCACTAGGCTACCTGCCGCCTCTACACTCTAACCACTAGGCTACCTGCCGCCCCTACACTCTAACCACTAGGCTACTTGCAGCCCCTCCACTCTAACCACTAGGCTACCTGCCGCCCCTCCACTCTAACAGAACAAGCGAATTAAATAATTTATCCATACGGGGTAAATGGCCAAAACCATTCTCATCTGCACCATGAACTGTAGTTAAGCGAATGCATATGTTTGGCATGGCAGGGGTTCTATAATTTGGCGTGCTCCAACGTCTTTTGAAATGTGGTTACTTTTCTCTATTATTTAGCCTGACAGGGTGGAAATGAGTGGTAAATATAGACTAACAACATGGAACACGGACACATAGATACATCTAAGTGTTTATATTTATGTACCTTTGTTTTCCCACCAAAGAAATTATGACACTTCCTGAATGTGGTGTCATTGTAGGAAAGGGTTGTTTTCTTAAAGGAGAATTACAACACTTCCTGAATGTGGTGTCATTGTAGGAAGGGCTTGTTTTCTTAAAGGAGAATTACAACACTTCCTGAATGCGGTCTCATTGTAGGAAGGGGTTGTTTTCTTAAAGGAGAATTACAACACTTCCTGAATGTGGTGTCATTGTAGGAAGGGCTTGTTTTCTTAAAGGAGAATTACAACACTTCCTGAATGTGGTGTCATTGTAGGAAGGGCTTGTTTTCTTAAAGGAGAATTACAACACTTCCTGAATGTGGTGTCATTGTAGGAAGTGGTTGTTTTCTTAAAGGAGAATTACAACACTTCCTGAATGTGGTGTCATTGTAGGAAGGGCTTGTTTTCTTAAAGGAGAATTACAACACTTCCTGAATGTGGTGTCATTGTAGGAAGGGCTTGTTTTCTTAAAGGAGAATTACAACAAACAGGGTGGAAAGTGAAAGAAACAAAATCTTAAATAAAACAATAAATACAATCATCATGAAAGAAATGTAGTTGATGAGAGAGAATTTAACTAGGACTATAAAATAATGAGGAATTAAAAAAAATATATATATATTTTATGGCTTGTATTTCTCGTGGAAGGTGATGAATAAAATGCCTACATCCACTGGTAAAAAAAAGAGTCTAAATATCAAGATCCATATTTGAGTGTTTTTAAGGTGAAGGACACCTGGCCTTTTGGAATACACATTTTACACTAAATAACAAGTGATTTTCCTGGGGACAGAAAAGGCATCACTCAGATAACCCCTACATGTTGCACAGCCGGAGGGTGAATATCGGATAAGTAAAAAATACTGTGAGATAATTGTCGCTCTTTTCATAAATGGAACAGATTAACCATCTATCCAACACCTATGGCTGGCTGGCTAGCTGGCTGGCTGGCTAGCTGGCTGGCTGGCTGGCTGGCTGGCTGGCTAGCTGGCTGGCTGGCTAGCTACGTGGAAGGTCGCCAGCTTGTAGTCAGTCCTATAAAACCCAGAACCTAGTTCGTTCTGGTTCGGTCAGCCATCCCAATTGGAAAAATTCATTGCAAAATAAAATGGTTTTGGAATAAACGCAGGTTGAGATAATATCAGTCAGTTAGCATGACCTTTATTTATTATCAAGCCTTTATGTGGTTTATGTTTTTCATTATTACATCAAATTCTTCAAAATTCACAAAACGTGACTTTAGCTAATGAAGATTATCTCCTAGAACAAAAGGTATCCGATCTCCTGTTTACCACAGACACCTATAGGTTAGTGGTCTGTATCTCCTGTTTACCACAGACACCTATAGGTTAGTGTCTGTATCAGATCTCCTGTTTACCACAGACACCTATAGGTTAGTGGTCTGTATCTCCTGTTTACCACAGACACCTATAGGTTAGTGTCTGTATCAGATCTCCTGTTTACCACAGACACCTATAGGTTAGTGTCTGTATCTCCTGTTTACCACAGACACCTATAGGTTAGTGGTCTGTATCAGATCTCCTGTTTACCACAGACACCTATAGGTTAGTGGTCTGTATCTCCTGTTTACCACAGACACCTATAGGTTAGTGGTCTGTATCTCCTGTTTACCACAGACACCTATAGGTTAGTGTCTGTATCTCCTGTTTACCACAGACACCTATAGGTTAGTGGTCTGTATCTCCTGTTTACTACAGACACCTATAGGTTAGTGGTCTGTATCTCCTGTTTACCACAGACACCTATAGGTTAGTGTCTGTATCTCCTGTTTACCACAGACACCTATAGGTTAGTGGTCTGTATCTCCTGTTTACCACAGACACCTATAGGTTAGTGGTCTGTATCTCCTGTTTACCACAGACACCTATAGGTTAGTGGTCTGTATCAGATCTCCTGTTTACCACAGACACCTATAGGTTAGTGTCTGTATCATATCTCCTGTTTACCACAGACACCTATAGGTTAGTGGTCTGTATCTCCTGTTTACCACAGACACCTATAGGTTAGTGTCTGTATCAGATCTCCTGTTTACTACAGACACCTATAGGTTAGTGTCTGTATCTCCTGTTTACCACAGACACCTATAGGTTAGTGTCTGTATCTCCTGTTTACCACAGACACCTATAGGTTAGTGTCTGTATCTCCTGTTTACCACAGACACCTATAGGTTAGTGGTCTGTATCAGATCTCCTGTTTACCACAGACACCTATAGGTTAGTGTCTGTATCTCCTGTTTACCAAAGACACCTATAGGTTAGTGTCTGTATCAGATCTCCTGTTTACCACAGACACCTATAGGTTAGTGTCTGTATCTCCTGTTTACCACAGACACCTATAGGTTAGTGGTCTGTATCTCCTGTTTACCACAGACACCTATAGGTTAGTGTCTGTATCTCCTGTTTACCACAGACACCTATAGGTTAGTGTCTGTATCAGATCTCCTGTTTACCACAGACACCTATAGGTTAGTGGTCTGTATCTCCTGTTTACCACAGACACCTATAGGTTAGTGTCTGTATCAGATCTCCTGTTTACCACAGACACCTATAGGTTAGTGGTCTGTATCTCCTGTTTACCACAGACACCTATAGGTTAGTGGTCTGTATCAGATCTCCTGTTTACCACAGACACCTATAGGTTAGTGTCTGTATCAGATCTCCTGTTTACCACAGACACCTATAGGTTAGTGGTCTGTATCTCCTGTTTACCACAGACACCTATAGGTTAGTGTCTGTATCAGATCTCCTGTTTACCACAGACACCTATAGGTTAGTGGTCTGTATCTCCTGTTTACCACAGACACCTATAGGTTAGTGGTCTGTATCATATCTCCTGTTTACCACAGACACCTATAGGTTAGTGGTCTGTATCTCCTGTTTACCACAGACACCTATAGGTTAGTGTCTGTATCATATCTCCTGTTTACCACAGACACCTATAGGTTAGTGGTCTGTATCAGATCTCCTGTTTACCACAGACACCTATAGGTTAGTGGTCTGTATCTCCTGTTTACCACAGACACCTATAGGTTAGTGTCTGTATCTCCTGTTTACCACAGACACCTATAGGTTAGTGGTCTGTATCTCCTGTTTACCACAGACACCTATAGGTTAGTGGTCTGTATCTCCTGTTTACCACAGACACCTATAGGTTAGTGTCTGTATCTCCTGTTTACCACAGACACCTATAGGTTAGTGTCTGTATCATATCTCCTGTTTACCACAGACACCTATAGGTTAGTGGTCTGTATCAGATCTCCTGTTTACCACAGACACCTATAGGTTAGTGGTCTGTATCTCCTGTTTACCACAGACACCTATAGGTTAGTGGTCTGTATCTCCTGTTTACCACAGACACCTATAGGTTAGTGTCTGTATCTCCTGTTTACCACAGACACCTATAGGTTAGTGGTCTGTATCTCCTGTTTACCACAGACACCTATAGGTTAGTGGTCTGTATCTCCTGTTTACCACAGACACCTATAGGTTAGTGGTCTGTATCAGATCTCCTGTTTACCACAGACACCTATAGGTTAGTGGTCTGTATCATATCTCCTGTTTACCACAGACACCTATAGGTTAGTGTCTGTATCATATCTCCTGTTTACCAGACACCTATAGGTTAGTGGTCTGTATCTCCTGTTTACCACAGACACCTATAGGTTAGTGTCTGTATCATATCTCCTGTTTACCACAGACACCTATAGGTTAGTGTCTGTATCATATCTCCTGTTTACCACAGACACCTATAGGTTAGTGGTCTGTATCAGATCTCCTGTTTACCACAGACACCTATAGGTTAGTGGTCTGTATCTCCTGTTTACCACAGACACCTATAGGTTAGTGTCTGTATCAGATCTCCTGTTTACCAGACACCTATAGGTTAGTGTCTGTATCAGATCTCCTGTTTACCACAGACACCTATAGGTTAGTGGTCTGTATCTCCTGTTTACCACAGACACCTATAGGTTAGTGTCTGTATCAGATCTCCTGTTTACCAGACACCTATAGGTTAGTGTCTGTATCAGATCTCCTGTTTACCAGACACCTATAGGTTAGTGTCTGTATCTCCTGTTTACCACAGACACCTATAGGTTAGTGTCTGTATCAGATCTCCTGTTTACCAGACACCTATAGGTTAGTGGTCTGTATCTCCTGTTTACCACAGACACCTATAGGTTAGTGTCTGTATCAGATCTCCTGTTTACCACAGACACCTATAGGTTAGTGTCTGTATCAGATCTCCTGTTTACCACAGACACCTATAGGTTAGTGTTCTGTATCAGATCTCCTGTTTACCACAGACACCTATAGGTTAGTGGTCTGTATCTCCTGTTTACCACAGACACCTATAGGTTAGTGTCTGTATCAGATCTCCTGTTTACCACAGACACCTATAGGTTAGTGGTCTGTATCTCCTGTTTACCACAGACACCTATAGGTTAGTGTCTGTATCAGATCTCCTGTTTACCACAGACACCTATAGGTTAGTGTTCTGTATCAGATCTCCTAAGCTTGTGTTCATCACAGATCTTATTTTCAGTGTTTATCCAAAAACGCCATTCATTTGCTCCATAGGCTTTGTCCAAAGAAGCATAGCGGAGTTCGTGTCTACAAAAATACGCCATTACTATTTATCTCTATTTAGAAAAGGTTCTTGAGTCCAGCTTTCCGACGCAGGCAACTTCTCCCTCCTAGAGGTTGAGGTTCGCAAACCGGAACCACAGATAAAACAATGAGACAGATATTTCACCGGATGTACAAATGTGAAGCATCCGCTTGGCGTTTCAACTCACTACCAAATATGGTGATGAGAGGAACCCCCAGTGGGTAGGAGAAGATGGAGCGAGATAGATTATGGCCGACATTCTGCTAATTTTCTCATTGATGAAACATTTGATCTCCATACAGTTTTCTGTTCCCAAAACTAGAATCTGTTATGAACAGAGTGGACTGCGTTTTGTAGACTTTACCCTTTGCAAAAGTTTTTACAAAATGCGTTGTTTAGAAGGAGTGCAAAGGCACATTTAGTTATTGCACACGCACACTTCATAGAGTAGGCGTTCCCTAACGGAAATATACAGGTAAAATGTTTTTTCATTATCCTTATTATTGTTAAGGAAACCGAGCAGCACATTCTCCCATAAAAAACTAAACTCATCAAGAATATTAACAATTATAAAACTATGAATATCTTTCCATAATTGTTTTACATGTAGACACTGCCAAAATAAATGCAAAACTGTTTCTGGATGCTCAACATAAAAAGTAGTTTGTAAAAAAAAAAAAATCCCTTGTCAAAGTCAGGGTATGATGTCGCGTTGACGTGCTAGTCAGAACTAGGACACTCCGACTTGCTAACTGGTTGAACGCGTATAGCTAGAACCACTAGCAAGTCAGACATGTCCGAGTTTCTTAGATCCCACTGGCACGTCAACGCGTCATTAGTCGAGAAACCTGCCTATTTTCCTCGAAAGTACGTAAACGTCCCGATTACAAAACTATACGATATTACAGAGAACAAGTTAATTATCTCACATCTCGTAAAAAAAATATCCATAATGTTGTCGTTGTTGTTGACGGAATTGATACTAATGTTGGGTTTTTGAGCTAGCGCCCAACGGACTCCCTGAAGGAGAACTCGCCTTGTCCCAGAATGCACCGCGGCACCCACTGACGACGCATAGCCGAGTTCAATGGCGTTTCCCATCTCCTCTAAAGTATATCTGTTATATCTGACACCTTTCCATCTGTTGTGTGAGAGTGTGCATGGTCATGGTTAACCGGATGGTAACGTCGGGTAACTCGGTAACTACAGACGCCACGGTAGCCCGCCCGTTCACAGTACATACACATAGGCGTTACTGGTCCTGTAGGTGTGCTAGGTTAGCTATGTAGCTATAAATTATCTGATGGGAGCTGCATTGCACCGAAACTTTAGTTTTGATCGATAACTGGTTATGAGAGACTAGTATAATCACCCACAACACGTCTGCAGTATGAAGCTAACACGGAAGTTGGTCCTGGCCAAAGCCAAGGCCTCGGATCTGGACAGTGTGAAGAAACTCAACTGCTGGTAGGTGGGAGGCTAGATGGGTTAGCTAACTATCCGATATGCAACTGATGGATGCTAGTTAGCTGACCGTCCTCATTTCTCTAATGTGTCCAATGTTTTGTCTTTCTCTTTCAGGGGCTGCAACTTGACAGACGTGAGTATGCTTGTGTATTCTCAATTTCTCTGTTTTTAGCTGCTCTGGGTGGACAGAATATAATAAAAAAATCCCATGTTTAGCTAGCTAACTAGTTAGCTTTGTCTCAACTCTAAAGTTCTTCCTTCCTTTTCCATCTTTCTCCTCCCTCCACCTGTCCTCTCTCTCTCCGCCCTTTCTCCATCCTCTCTCTCCGCCCTTTCTCCATCATCTCTCTCCCCCCTTTCTCCATCCTCTCTCTCCGCCCTTTCTCCATCCTCTCTCTCCATCCTCTCTCTCTCTCTCCATCCTCCCTCTCTCCATCCTCTCTCTCCTCCCTCTCTCCATCCTCCCTCTCTCTCTCCTCCCTCCCTCTCTTAATTCTCTCTCTCCATCCCCTATCTCTCCTCCCTCTATCATCCTCTCCCTCCATCCTCTCTCCTCCCTCTCTCCATCCTTTCTCCATCCTCTCTCTCTCCTCCCTCTTCATCCTCTCTCTCTTATCCCTCTCTCTCTCCTCCCTCTTCATCCTCTCTCTCTCCTCCCCCCCTCCCTTTATCCCTCCTCTCTCTCTCTCTCTCTAGATCTCCATATTTAACCAGATACCCCACATCGAGGTCCTGACTCTCAGGTTGGCTGTCCACACACACACACACACACACACACACACACACACACACACACACACACAGGGCTGTTATGGTGAACGTGTTACCGCCATACCGGCAGTCACGAGTCATGATGGCAGTCAAATTCCGCGTGACCGTTTAGTCACGGTAATTAGGCTTCTCCAATCTCTGATGCTGCTGATGGTCATTAGTAGCCTACCAAACTTGCTACCTGCCTGGTACTCAGCACTCTATTGTCCCTGTAATCACTCTCACATCTGTGCAAATGTAATGGAAAATCTAATCAAACACTTCATGAGAGCTCATGTTGCACAATATTTCTATAGGCTATGCAATTGCGCAAGAAAACAGAGTGATGGCCTCTATTAAAAAGAGGAGGATCCCATCAGATTTCTATAGGCTAGGCCTACTATATTTATTTCTCAACTTATCTAATATTATGCACATTGCTTCCCTTTACAACAAGAGTATAGCCTACCTTGCTGGCATAAAAATAAACCACGGGGAAAAGCGTTCTCCATTCACTAATTAAGTGCATAGATTACATAACATATTTTTCTGCTGCTCCTGTTTCGAGACAGGTGCATGATAATGGTCCATTCTAAATCAAAACACATTTCACACATATATTATTTAGTATATGTAAAGACAAGATTAAATCAAGAATAGTCTGATGGCTGACAATATTAACCTATCACTTGTGAATTATATATTTTATTTAACTTTTATTTAACTTGGCAAGTCAGTTAAGAACACATTCTTATTTACAATGACGACCTACACCGGTCAAACCCGGACGACGCTGGGCCAATTGTGGGACTCCCAATCACGGCCGGTTGTGATACAGCCTGAAATCAAACCAGGGTCTGTAGTGATGCCTCTAGCACTGAGATGCAGTGCCTTAAACCGCTGCGCCACTCGGGAGCGGATAATGTTTGTAACACAACTGAAGTAGCCAAATAAATTCTTAAAATGAAGCACATTAATCCGCTTTACAAGGGGAGTAGAGCCTAACTGGCGTACATAAGCAGCGTGTGACTTTCCAGTTTGGGGAAGATACATTTCACCATAAAAATGCACCTTTATAATAAAAGCATAATTGTATTTGCGGTCACTTTTGAGAATGGTGTTTTCCTGCTAATTGAACATTCGCTCTTATAGCCTACTTCTGTGTGGGCATTGCTGCGCTTATAATGTAAAGAAATATCCTAATAGTTTATCAACATTTTAAGCTAAACGTTCTGATCTGTTGCGTCAGCCACATTGCATATAAAAGGTTTTTTGATGCTAGTGGTTGTATTAATGTGGGATCTATCGCGTCCCACAACTGTCTCAGACGATGTTTGGAATATTTATTTCTGGCACAGAATATGTCAACTGTTGTACTATGGGGGATAGTAGATTGATATAGAATAGTGATTTTTCTGTTCGTTAGGCCTACTCAGTTCTTCCAATATCTTCAATATGCACCTCGGGAATTGGATAAGGACACGTGCAGTTGTGTCTGTCTTCACTTGTAGCCTGTGAGATCACGTGACGGAGAGCCATGTGAGTGAGAGGTGCTTCGGCACGCAGCAGGGAGAAGGGAATTATAATTATTATATTCAGCCGAAGGGCACAATGGCCGCAAAAGGCATGGATTCTTTTAGAGGGCATTACTGCCACACAAAGGGGATGCCACCGGGAAATTCAAGGCATTATCAAGTGCTTGTCAATTTGTGAATGAGAGACTGATGAAGTGTGTACAGCCTGCGCAAAAAAACAAAGCAGAGCTCATGGCTTTCAAGCAACTTTTTTTTCAAATCATCATTAGAGTCTCATCATGCAGCCTAACAATGTATTAAAAATCTAAACATATAGCCCAAAGTTTGTAGAACAACTAAAGTTACATTAATGACTCTAAATGAAGCATATAGGAGGACCTGTTTCTTTGTTAACCGCTCAACAGAATAGCTGCATGTGAACACTCCCTCACATCATTTGGAGAAAATATCCTGTCTATTTTATTCAGCTTTGTTCAACTGTATTCTTCATACTATAAAATAATGCCACTGATTTGTAAGCAAATCTTGTCTGCTAAATGAACTAGTATAGCTCACAGCCATATGGCATAGCCAGATCAGGACCTGCTAAATGAACTAGTGTAGCCCACAGCCATATGGCATAGCCAGATCAGGACCTGCTAAATGAACTAGTGTAGCCCACAGCCATATGGCATAGCCAGATCAGGACCTGCTAAATGAACTAGTGTAGCCCACAGCCAGATCAGGACCTGCTAAATGAACTAGTGTAGCTCACAGCCATATGGCATAGCCAGATCAGAACCTGCTAAATGAACTAGTGTAGCTCACAGCCATATGGCATAGCCAGATCAGGACCTGCTAAATGAACTAGTGTAGCTCACAGCCATATGGCATAGCCAGATCAGGACCTGCTAAATGAACTAGTGTAGCCCACAGCCATATGGCATAGCCAGATCAGGACCTGCTAAATTAACTAGTGTAGCTCACAGCCATATGGCATAGCCAGATCAGGACCTGCTAAATTAACTAGTGTAGCTCACAGCCATATGGCATAGCCAGATCAGGACCTGCTAAATTAACTAGTGTAGCTCACAGCCATATGGCATAGCCAGATCAGGACCTGCTAAATTAACTAGTGTAGCTCACAGCCATATGGCATAGCCAGATCAGGACCTGCTATATTAACTAGTGTAGCCCACAGCCAGATCAGGACCTGCTAAATTAACTAGTGTAGCTCACAGCCATATGGCATAGCCAGATCAGGACCTGCTAAATGAACTAGTGCAGCCCACAGCCATATGGCATAGCCAGATCAGGACCTGCTAAATGAACTAGTGTAGCCCACAGCCAGATCAGGACCTGCTAAATGAACTAGTGTAGCCCACAGCCATATGGCATAGCCAGATCAGGACCTGCTAAATGAACTAGTGTAGCCCACAGCCATATGGCATAGCCAGATCAGGACCTGCTAAATGAACTAGTGTAGCCCACAGCCATATGGCATAGCCAGATCAGAACCTGCTAAATGAACTAGTGTAGCTCACAGCCATATGGCATAGCCAGATCAGGACCTGCTAAATGAACTAGTGTAGCTCACAGCCATATGGCATAGCCAGATCAGGACCTGCTAAATGAACTAGTGTAGCTCACAGCCATATGGCATAGCCAGATCAGGACCTGCTAAATGAACTAGTGTAGCTCACAGCCATATGGCATAGCCAGATCAGGACCTGCTAAATGAACTAGTGTAGCTCACAGCCATATGGCATAGCCAGATCAGGACCTGCTAAATGAACTAGTGTAGCTCACAGCCATATGGCATAGCCAGATCAGGACCTGCTAAATGAACTAGTGTAGCTCACAGCCATATGGCATAGCCAGATCAGGACCTGCTATATTAACTAGTGTAGCTCACAGCCATATGGCATAGCCAGATCAGGACCTGCTAAATGAACTAGTGTAGCCCACAGCCATATGGCATAGCCAGATCAGGACCTGCTATATTAACTAGTGTAGCTCACAGCCATATGGCATAGCCAGATCAGGACCTGCTAAATTAACTAGTGTAGCTCACAGCCATATGGCATAGCCAGATCAGGACCTGCTATATTAACTAGTGTAGCCCATAGCCAGATCAGAACCTGCTAAATGAACTAGTGTAGCCCACAGCCATATGGCATAGCCAGATCAGGACCTGCTATATTAACTAGTGTAGCCCATAGCCAGATCAGGACCTGCTATATTAACTAGTGTAGCCCACAGCCAGATCAGGACCTGACATAAGGACAACTGAGAGTTATGCAGTCCTGTTCTTCTGATATACATTCAACAGTCAATTACCGTGAGACCGGCAGTTATTTGCTCGACAATCACCGGCTGACAAAATGTCATGACCGTCACAGCCCTCCACACACACACACACACACACACACACACACACACACACACACACACACACACACACACACACACACACACACACACACACACACACACACACACACACACACACACACACACACACACACACACACACACACACACAGCCCTACACACACACACACACACACACACACACACACACACACACACACACACACACACACACACACACACACACACACAGCCCTCCACACACACACACACACACAGCCCTCCACACACACACACACACACACACACACACACACACACACACACACACACACACACACACACACACACACACACAGCCCTCCACACACACACACACACACACACACACACTGTGCGCTGTCTGAGAGGAGAGTTAACTTTTAGTTGTACTGTGTACACTATTATGGGCTCCCGAGTTCGATTCCAGGCTGTATCACAGCCCGGCCGTGATTGGGAGTCCCATAGGGCAGGACTCACAATTGGCCCAGCGTCGTCCGGGTTTGCCCCGGGGTAGATAAGAGTTTGTTCTTAACCTGACTTGCTTAGTTAAATAAAGGTTCACTGTAACACTACGCTGCCTGCTGTGCATATGATAAATCAACCTTGACCACACCCTAACCAGGTCCTCTCCCTCCAGTGTGAACTCCATCTTGTCCCTGTCATCTCTGTCGGGCTGTGTGTCTCTGAGTGAGTTGTACCTCAGACGGAACCTCATCCCTTCTCTCTCAGAGCTCTCCCATCTCCGCCCCCTCACACGCCTACGAGTGCTCTGGTTGGCTGAGAACCCCTGCTGCGGAACAGACCCCAGCCAATACCGTCTCAACGTGTTGCGATGCCTGCCACGCCTACACAAACTGGACAACCAGGGTCAGTTGTCTTTAGTTGTGACAATGTTGTTTGTGTTTTGGGGAAGTATGCTTCTAGTACTTTTTCCTCGAGCCGTAGGGGTCCAATTTAGGTTTTGGGCTGTCGCAACTGTGTGTGTGTAGTAACTGTGTGTGTGTAGTAACTGTGTGTGTGTAGTAACTTTGTGTTTGTGTGTGTGTGTGTGTGTGTGTGTGTCCAGTGGTGACAGAGGAGGAGCTTACTTTTGCTCTAAACGAGGGAGAGGAGATAACCACACCCCCTGCCGCCGCCCAGAAGCAGTTCTCGACCAGTGGTCAGCCAGAGATCGTCAGCTCCACCAATGGACAGACAGAGACCGAATCAGAGAACGACCCCCTCAACTACAGTATGGAGGAGACCAAGTAAGACCCGCCCCTCACAACGTTACACACCTTTAACCCTGTCTCCTAAACCCTGTCTCCTAAACCCTGTCTCCTAACCCCTGTCTCCTAACCCCTGTCTCCTAACCCCTGTCTCCTAACCCCTGTCTCCTAACCCCTGTCTCCTAACCCCTGTCTCCTTAACCCCGTCTCCTTAACCCCGTCTCCTAAACCCCGTCTCCTAAACCCCGTCTCCTAAACCCCGTCTCCTAAACCCCGTCTCCTAAACCCCGTCTCCTAAACCCCGTCTCCTAAACCCCGTCTCCTAAACCCCGTCTCCTAAACCCCGTCTCCTAAACCCTCTACAGTAAGATCCGGGAACAGTTGGGGATGAAGCCTATTCCTAGAGACAAGTTCTCCTCCCCATCACCTCGACCTGCAGCTAGGAAGGTAACAGACACTCCTCTGCTACCCAGACGACACTCCTCTGCTACCCAGACACTCCTCTGCTACCCAGACACTCCTCTGCTACCCAGACACTCCTCTGCTACCCAGACACTCCTCTGCTACCCAGACGACACTCCTCTGCTACCCAGACGACACTCCTCTGCTACCCAGACGACACTCCTCTGCTACCCAGAAGACACTCCTCTGCTACCCAGACGACACTCCTCTGCTACCCAGACGACACTCCTCTGCTACCCAGACGACACTCCTCTGCTACCCAGACGACACTCCTCTGCTACCCAGACGACACTCCTCTGCTACCCAGACGACACTCCTCTGCTACCCAGACGACACTCCTCTGCTACCCAGACGACACTCCTCTGCTACCCAGACTCCTTTGCTGTATACACACAAACTATTTGGTGATGGGGCCTTCCATTCATACTATGGCTTCATGTATTTCGTATGTATGTACTGTAGGTAGGTATGTACTGTAGGTAGGTATGTACTGTAGGTATGTATGTATTGATGTGTGTGTGTGTGTGTGTGTGTGTGTGTGTGTGTGTGTGTGTGTGTGTGTGTGTGTGTGTGTCCAGTCCCACACTCTGGAGGCGGTGCTGATGCTGTTGAAAGATCTGGAGGAGGAGGAGCTACGCATCGTTCACACGGCAACCCAGAACAGACAGCTTCGATCGCACACACACCCCAAGCTGACACACACGCTACAGGGAGAGACAACCACTGACACACACACACTGCAGGGAGATGGAACCACTGACACACACACACTGCAGGGAGATGGAACCACTGACACACACACGCTACAGGGAGAGACAACCACTGACACACACACACTGCAGGGAGACGGAACCATCGACACACACACACTGACAAACTGCAGAGAGAGAACGACCGACATCGAGCACTGACACACACACACACTGACACACACACACACTGACACACACACACACTGACACACACTCCAACACTGACACACACACTCCCATTGACTTTAAACACTAATTCAACCACCCAACGCTGAGGTAGACACACAAGTCATGTTTAAGCTCTGTGACCAGAGGGAGAGGTAAGGGTTCACATGCTCCCCTAGGTACAGATCTAGGATCAGCTTCCCCTCCCCAATCCTAACCTGAACCATTAGTGGGGGGGAAATGCAAAACGGACCCAAGATCAGCGTCTATGGACTTCACCCTACTCCGGGCTCACCCACCCACCAAGCCTTGGTACACACATGCTTCAGTATTGTTGTGACAGCCTTTTAACCAAATAGAGGAGACTGAAGGGAGAAGTCGTGGCTATCTATTCTCTAGCGGAGCGGGGCTATCTATTCTCTAGCAGAGCGTGGCTATCTATTCTCTAGCAGAGCGTGGCTATCTATTCTCTAGCAGAGCGTGGCTATCTATTCCCTAGCGGAGCGTGGCTATCTATTCTCTAGCAGCGCGTGGCTATCTATTCCCTAGCGGAGCGTGGCTATCTATTCCCTAGCAGAGCATGGCTATCTATTCTCTAGCAGAGCGTGGCTATCTATTCTCTAGCAGAGCGTGGCTATCTATTCTCTAGCAGAGCGTGGCTATCTATTCTCTAGCAGAGCGTGGCTATCTATTCTCTAGCAGAGCGTGGCTATCTATTCTCTAGCAGAGCGTGGCTATCTATTCTCTAGCAGAGCGTGGCTATCTATTCTCTAGCAGAGCGTGGCTATCTATTCTCTAGCAGAGCGTGGCTATCTATTCTCTAGCAGAGCGTGGCTATCTATTCTCTAGCGGAGCGTGGCTATCTATTCTCTAGCAGAGCGTGGCTATCTATTCTCTAGCAGAGCGTGGCTATCTATTCTCTAGCGGAGCGTGGCAGAGCGTGGCTATCTATTCTCTAGCAGAGCGTGGCTATCTATTCCCTAGCAGAGCGTGGCTATCTATTCTCTAGCAGAGCGTGGCTATCTATTCTCTAGCGGAGCGTGGCTATCTATTCTCTAGCGGAGCGTGGCTATCTATTCTCTAGCAGAGCGTGGCAGAGCGTGGCTATCTATTCTCTAGCAGAGCGTGGCTATCTATTCCCTAGCAGAGCGTGGCTATCTATTCTCTAGCAGAGCGTGGCTATCTATTCTCTAGCAGAGCGTGGCAGAGCGTGGCTATCTATTCTCTAGCAGAGCGTGGCTATCTATTCCCTAGCAGAGCGTGGCTATCTATTCTCTAGCAGAGCGTGGCTATCTATTCTCTAGCAGAGCGTGGCAGAGCGTGGCTATCTATTCTCTAGCAGAGCGTGGCTATCTATTCTCTAGCAGAGCGTGGCTATCTATTCCCTAGCAGAGCGTGGCTATCTATTCTCTAGCGGAGCGTGGCTATCTATTCTCTAGCAGAGCGTGGCTATCTATTCTCTAGCAGAGCGTGGCTATCTATTCTCTAGCAGAGCGTGGCTATCTATTCTCTAGCAGAGCGTGGCTATCTATTCTCTAGCAGAGCGTGGCTATCTATTCTCTAGCAGAGCGTGGCTATCTATTCTCTAGCAGAGCGTGGCTATCTATTCTCTAGCAGAGCGTGGCTATCTATTCTCTAGCAGAGCGTGGCTATCTATTCTCTAGCAGAGCGTGGCTATCTATTCTCTAGCGGAGCGTGGCTATCTATTCTCTAGCAGAGCGTGGCTATCTATTCTCTAGCAGAGCGTGGCTATCTATTCTCTAGCGGAGCGTGGCTATCTATTCTCTAGCAGAGCGTGGCTATCTATTCTCTAGCAGAGCGTGGCTATCTATTCCCTAGCAGAGCGTGGCTATCTATTCTCTAGCAGAGCGTGGCTATCTATTCTCTAGCAGAGCGTGGCTATCTATTCTCTAGCAGAGCGTGGCAGAGCATGGCTATCTATTCTCTAGCAGAGCGTGGCTATCTATTCCCTAGCAGAGCGTGGCTATCTATTCTCTAGCAGAGCGTGGCTATCTATTCTCTAGCAGAGCGTGGCTATCTATTCTCTAGCAGAGCGTGGCTATCTATTCTCTAGCAGAGCGTGGCTATCTATTCCCTAGCAGAGCGTGGCTATCTATTCTCTAGCAGAGCGTGGCTATCTATTCTCTAGCAGAGCGTGGCTATCTATTCTCTAGCAGAGCGTGGCTATCTATTCTCTAGCAGAGCGTGGCAGAGCGTGGCTATCTATTCTCTAGCAGAGCGTGGCTATCTATTCTCTAGCAGAGCGTGGCTATCTATTCCCTAGCAGAGCGTGGCTATCTATTCTCTAGCAGAGCGTGGCTATCTATTCCCTAGCAGAGCGTGGCTATCTATTCTCTAGCAGAGCGTGGCAGAGCGTGGCTATCTATTCTCTAGCAGAGCGTGGCAGAGCGTGGCTATCTATTCTCTAGCAGAGCGTGGCTATCTATTCTCTAGCAGAGCGTGGCTATCTATTCTCTAGCGGAGCGTGGCTATCTATTCCCTAGCAGAGCGTGGCTATCTATTCTCTAGCGGAGCGGGGCTATCTATTCTCTAGCAGAGCGTGGCTATCTATTCCCTAGCAGAGCGTGGCTATCTATTCTCTAGCGGAGCGGGGCTATCTATTCCCTAGCAGAGCGTGGCAGAGCGTGGCTATCTATTCTCTAGCAGAGCGTGGCAGAGCGTGGCTATCTATTCTCTAGCAGAGCGTGGCAGAGCGTGGCTATCTATTCCCTAGCAGAGCGTGGCAGAGCGTGGCAGAGCGTGGCTATCTATTCTCTAGCAGAGCGTGGCAGAGCGTGGCTATCTATTCTCTAGCAGAGCGTGGCAGAGCGTGGCTATCTATTCTCTAGCAGAGCGTGGCTATCTATTCTCTAGCAGAGCGTGGCTATCTATTCTCTAGCAGAGCGTGGCTATCTATTCTCTAGCAGAGCGTGGCTATCTATTCCCTAGCAGAGCGTGGCTATCTATTCTCTAGCAGAGCGTGGCTATCTATTCTCTAGCAGAGCGTGGCTATCTATTCTCTAGCGGAGCGTGGCTATCTATTCTCTAGCAGAGCGTGGCTATCTATTCTCTAGCAGAGCGTGGCTATCTATTCTCTAGCAGAGCGTGGCTATCTATTCTCTAGCAGAGCGTGGCTATCTATTCTCTAGCAGAGCGTGGCTATCTATTCTCTAGCGGAGCGTGGCTATCTATTCTCTAGCAGAGCGTGGCTATCTATTCTCTAGCAGAGCGTGGCTATCTATTCCCTAGCAGAGCGTGGCTATCTATTCTCTAGCGGAGCGTGGCTATCTATTCCCTAGCAGAGCGTGGCTATCTATTCTCTAGCAGAGCGTGGCTATCTATTCTCTAGCAGAGCGTGGCTATCTATTCTCTAGCAGAGCGTGGCTATCTATTCTCTAGCAGAGCGTGGCTATCTATTCTCTAGCAGAGCGTGGCTATCTATTCTCTAGCAGAGCGTGGCTATCTATTCTCTAGCAGAGCGTGGCTATCTATTCCCTAGCGGAGCGTGGCTATCTATTCTCTAGCAGAGCGTGGCTATCTATTCTCTAGCAGAGCGTGGCTATCTATTCTCTAGCAGAGCGTGGCTATCTATTCTCTAGCAGAGCGTGGCTATCTATTCCCTAGCAGAGCGTGGCTATCTATTCCCTAGCAGAGCGTGGCTATCTATTCTCTAGCGGAGCGTGGCTATCTATTCTCTAGCGGAGCGTGGCTATCTATTCTCTAGCAGAGCGTGGCTATCTATTCTCTAGCAGAGCGTGGCTATCTATTCTCAAGCAGAGCGTGGCTATCTATTCTCTAGCAGAGCGTGGCTATCTATTCTCTAGCAGAGCGTGGCTATCTATTCTCTAGCAGAGCGTGGCTATCTATTCTCTAGCAGAGCGTGGCTATCTATTCTCTAGCAGAGCGTGGCTATCTATTCTCTAGCAGAGCGTGGCTATCTATTCTCTAGCGGAGCGTGGCTATCTATTCTCTAGCAGAGCGTGGCTATCTATTCTCTAGCAGAGCGTGGCTATCTATTCTCTAGCGGAGCGTGGCTATCTATTCTCTAGCAGAGCGTGGCTATCTATTCTCTAGCAGAGCGTGGCTATCTATTCCCTAGCAGAGCGTGGCTATCTATTCTCTAGCAGAGCGTGGCTATCTATTCTCTAGCAGAGCGTGGCTATCTATTCTCTAGCAGAGCGTGGCAGAGCATGGCTATCTATTCTCTAGCAGAGCGTGGCTATCTATTCCCTAGCAGAGCGTGGCTATCTATTCTCTAGCAGAGCGTGGCTATCTATTCTCTAGCAGAGCGTGGCTATCTATTCTCTAGCAGAGCGTGGCTATCTATTCTCTAGCAGAGCGTGGCTATCTATTCCCTAGCAGAGCGTGGCTATCTATTCTCTAGCAGAGCGTGGCTATCTATTCTCTAGCAGAGCGTGGCTATCTATTCTCTAGCAGAGCGTGGCTATCTATTCTCTAGCAGAGCGTGGCAGAGCGTGGCTATCTATTCTCTAGCAGAGCGTGGCTATCTATTCTCTAGCAGAGCGTGGCTATCTATTCCCTAGCAGAGCGTGGCTATCTATTCTCTAGCAGAGCGTGGCTATCTATTCCCTAGCAGAGCGTGGCTATCTATTCTCTAGCAGAGCGTGGCAGAGCGTGGCTATCTATTCTCTAGCAGAGCGTGGCAGAGCGTGGCTATCTATTCTCTAGCAGAGCGTGGCTATCTATTCTCTAGCAGAGCGTGGCTATCTATTCTCTAGCGGAGCGTGGCTATCTATTCCCTAGCAGAGCGTGGCTATCTATTCTCTAGCGGAGCGGGGCTATCTATTCTCTAGCAGAGCGTGGCTATCTATTCCCTAGCAGAGCGTGGCTATCTATTCTCTAGCGGAGCGGGGCTATCTATTCCCTAGCAGAGCGTGGCAGAGCGTGGCTATCTATTCTCTAGCAGAGCGTGGCAGAGCGTGGCTATCTATTCTCTAGCAGAGCGTGGCAGAGCGTGGCTATCTATTCCCTAGCAGAGCGTGGCAGAGCGTGGCAGAGCGTGGCTATCTATTCTCTAGCAGAGCGTGGCAGAGCGTGGCTATCTATTCTCTAGCAGAGCGTGGCAGAGCGTGGCTATCTATTCTCTAGCAGAGCGTGGCTATCTATTCTCTAGCAGAGCGTGGCTATCTATTCTCTAGCAGAGCGTGGCTATCTATTCTCTAGCAGAGCGTGGCTATCTATTCCCTAGCAGAGCGTGGCTATCTATTCTCTAGCAGAGCGTGGCTATCTATTCTCTAGCAGAGCGTGGCTATCTATTCTCTAGCGGAGCGTGGCTATCTATTCTCTAGCAGAGCGTGGCTATCTATTCTCTAGCAGAGCGTGGCTATCTATTCTCTAGCAGAGCGTGGCTATCTATTCTCTAGCAGAGCGTGGCTATCTATTCTCTAGCAGAGCGTGGCTATCTATTCTCTAGCGGAGCGTGGCTATCTATTCTCTAGCAGAGCGTGGCTATCTATTCTCTAGCAGAGCGTGGCTATCTATTCCCTAGCAGAGCGTGGCTATCTATTCTCTAGCAGAGCGTGGCTATCTATTCTCTAGCGGAGCGTGGCTATCTATTCTCTAGCGGAGCGTGGCTATCTATTCTCTAGCAGAGCGTGGCTATCTATTCCCTAGCGGAGCGTGGCTATCTATTCTCTAGCGGAGCGTGGCTATCTATTCTCTAGCAGAGCGTGGCTATCTATTCTCTAGCAGAGCGTGGCTATCTATTCTCTAGCAGAGCGTGGCTATCTATTCTCTAGCAGAGCGTGGCAGAGCGTGGCTATCTATTCTCTAGCAGAGCGTGGCTATCTATTCCCTAGCAGAGCGTGGCTATCTATTCTCTAGCAGAGCGTGGCTATCTATTCCCTAGCAGAGCGTGGCTATCTATTCTCTAGCAGAGCGTGGCTATCTATTCTCTAGCAGAGCGTGGCTATCTATTCTCTAGCAGAGCGTGGCTATCTATTCTCTAGCAGAGCGTGGCTATCTATTCCCTAGCAGAGCGTGGCTATCTATTCTCTAGCAGAGCGTGGCTATCTATTCTCTAGCAGAGCGTGGCTATCTATTCTCTAGCAGAGCGTGGCTATCTATTCTCTAGCAGAGCGTGGCTATCTATTCTCTAGCAGAGCGTGGCTATCTATTCTCTAGCAGAGCGTGGCTATCTATTCCCTAGCAGAGCGTGGCTATCTATTCTCTAGCAGAGCGTGGCTATCTATTCTCTAGCGGAGCGTGGCTATCTATTCTCTAGCAGAGCGTGGCTATCTATTCTCTAGCAGAGCGTGGCTATCTATTCTCTAGCAGAGCGTGGCTATCTATTCTCTAGCAGAGCGTGGCTATCTATTCTCTAGCGGAGCGTGGCTATCTATTCTCTAGCGGAGCGTGGCTATCTATTCCCTAGCGGAGCGTGGCTATCTATTCTCTAGCAGAGCGTGGCTATCTATTCCCTAGCAGAGCGTGGCTATCTATTCTCTAGCAGAGCGTGGCTATCTATTCCCTAGCAGAGCGTGGCTATCTATTCTCTAGCAGAGCGTGGCTATCTATTCTCTAGCAGAGCGTGGCTATCTATTCTCTAGCAGAGCGTGGCTATCTATTCTCTAGCAGAGCGTGGCTATCTATTCTCTAGCAGAGCGTGGCTATCTATTCTCTAGCAGAGCGTGGCTATCTATTCTCTAGCAGAGCGTGGCTATCTATTCTCTAGCAGAGCGTGGCTATCTATTCTCTAGCAGAGCGTGGCTATCTATTCTCTAGCAGAGCGTGGCTATCTATTCTCTAGCAGAGCGTGGCTATCTATTCTCTAGCAGAGCGTGGCTATCTATTCTCTAGCAGAGCGTGGCTATCTATTCTCTAGCAGAGCGTGGCTATCTATTCTCTAGCAGAGCGTGGCTATCTATTCTCTAGCAGAGCGTGGCTATCTATTCTCTAGCAGAGCGGGGCTATCTATTCTCTAGCAGCATGTATTCTGTCTGCCTTTTCTTAATCAGTGAATGAGTGTTTTTGCAAACTGCTTTGTGTAAATAGACTGCAATGCATTTTTTTTTAAACTAAATTTAAGAGTTGACAACATACATGCATGCAACAGTTTATACACACTGAACCAAAACATATATAAATGCAACATGTAAAGTATTGGTTCCATGTTTAATGAGCTGAAATAAAAAATCCCAGATATTTTCCATACGCACCAAAAGCTTATTTCTCTCATTTTGTGCACAAACTTGGTTTACTTCCCTGTTAGCGAGCATTTCTCCTTTGCCAAGATAATCCATCCACCTGACAGGTGTGGCATATCAAGAAGCTGATTAAACAGCATGATCATTACAAAGGTGCACCTTGTGCTGGGGACAATAAAAGGTCACTCTAAAATGTGCAGTTTTGTCACACGACACAATGCCAGACGTCTCAAGTTGAGGGAGCATGCAATTGCAATGCTGACTGCAGGAATGTCCACCAGAGCTGTTGCTAGAGAATTTGTTAATTTCTCTACCATAAGCCTCCAACATCGTTTTAGAGAATTTGGCAATATGTCCAACCGGCCTCACAACCGCAGACCACGTGCAACCATGCCAGCCCAGGGCCTCCACATCCAACTTCGTCACCTGTGGGATCGTCTGAGACCAGCCACCCGGACGGCTGATGAAACTGGGTTTGCACAACCGAAGAAACCGTCTCAGGGAAGCTCGTTGTCTTGACCCGACTGCAGTTCGGCATTGTAACCGAGTTCAGTGGGCATCCTTCCAGGGCCGGCGCCAGAATGAATCAGTTTGATTTCCATAGGGTGGCATGTTTTGTTTCTTACTGGACCTCAGATGTGGATATATGTATAAAACATGTTTTATAAATTCAATAAATTGTATTTGTCAAGTGCCTTTGTTACAACTATGAAACAGAAAGTCACGGTGTTTAAGCTTATTTTTTATAACAAAACCAACAGTAGGCTAAACATCATTACAAGTGCTAAGTGTGCTTGATAACAGTGAAAATCATCCCAAAAGCAATAATGGCATAATGAGAGCCTGGTTCCTCTAGGTTTCTTCCTAGATTCTCTCAGATGGGTTCTGACCGTTTGTGCAGAAATTCGTCGGTTGTGAAAACCCACAATTCCTCTCTAGGTTTATTCCTAAATTCCTGCCTTTCTAGGGTTTTTTTCCTAGCCACTGTGCTTCTACATCTGCATTGCTTGCTGTTTGGGGTTTTAGGCTGGGTTTCTTTATAAACACTTTGTGACATCTGCTGATGTAAAAAGGGTTTTATAAATACATTTGATTTGAATATAAGTGTTGGTATGATAGCAGTCAGTTGGAACATGTCACATGAACAACGAAAGCTGTTGTGTTGCTGATTTAGTTTCACGCTGAAGATGTAGGTCCGGCTCCCTCAGTGATGACATTCTGTGCTGATAATAGCCTGTAGAATTCTCATGTCACCATCCTCTCTCCTCTCACAGTTTCCTTTGGTGGCGGCGTGGGCACCTGCTCAATGGACACAGTTCTGGCTTTATTGCGCGTAGGCCTCAGAGGTTTAGGTTCAGGTTGAGGCTCAGAATCAGAAGAATACTCATCAGAGATGTCAACATGATTCATTTCTTCCTCACCATCGGAGTCGTTTTCATTCACATTTTCGTAGCAACACTAATGAGTGCATCCATTCGTCTTGGTCTTCTTCCAGTGGTGATTTTAGCATGGAAATCTTGGTGGGGCAAACATTTTTGTTAAAGTTTTAGATGCCTGCAAGCAAAGCCACAACACAATTCTAAACAATACATTAATTGCACTATAACGGTGCCCACAAACTGTTAGGGCCGACATAAATATGTCCCAACAGTAGAGCTTTCTTTTCAGCACCATGGAGTGAATCCTTACCACTACTACACCTGGTTATCAGCGGAGCCTTGTCCGGCAGCAAAACAGTTAATTTACTGCCTTTTAAAAAAACATAGGTGATATGGCTGACTTGCTTAATCAAATGTGGTTTCTACTAACAATTGAGATGTACAAACTTTGGCATAAGAGGACGACGAGCAGATAAGAGGCAATCCGTAATTTCGATTAAGACGTTAATGAGCGAGCTAGGACGGACGTAGTCAATAGAACTATTTGTTCAGCACTTTTGAAATGTACAGCGACAGAATTCAGAACATGGGCCGTTCCTACAGTATTCTCCCTGTACACCAAGTCAGAACCGTAGGATAAATAAAGGGGGCATATAAGCAGACAATGAAAGCTCTAACAATATTCAATGACTGTCCAAGACCTGCTGTTTTCAACTCTAGTGACCGCAGGAGTGGTAGAGATACTCTTAATGATCGGCTATGAAAAGCCAACTGACATTTACTCCTGAGGTGCTGACCTGTTGCACCCTCGACAACTACTGTGATTATTATTATTTGACCCTGCTGGTCATTTATGAACATTTGAACATCTTGGCCATGTTCTGTTATAATCTTCACCCGGGACAGCCAGAAGAGGACTGGCCACCCCTCATAGCCTGGTTCCTCTCTAGGTTTCTTCCTAGGTTTTGGCCTTTCTAGGGAGTTTTTCCTAGCCACCGTGCTTCTACACCTGCATTGCTTGCTGTTTGGGGTTTTAGGCTGGGTTTCTGTACAGCACTTTGAGATATCAGCTGATGTAAGAAGGGCTATATAAATACATTTGATTTGATTACATTTCTCTAAAACAGGCTATAGGCTACATGTGCACCACCAAGTCAGAACAGTAGGATAAGTTCTGAGGGGGAGTGGGACCCCATTATTAGGGTGAGGCTCATGGGCTATCAACAGCTTACTACACAACATACACTTAGTATTACTTTCTTAGCTACAGTATGCATATCTCCCTGGTATATTACATAATTTATACAGCAGCATACAAGACATTTTTGGACTCTGTGCTCACTTGAACAGGAAGGTGGTGCGGTGGTCCTTCGCGGGCAAATTTTGTCATCAAATTCTGTCATTCTCTGGATTTATGGTGCTTTCATGACAACTGGGAACTCGGGGGGGGGGGACACAAGGTCGAATCATGATGACGTCAGTGATCTTCAGGTCGGCAGAAGTCCTGCTGGATTGACAGCATGGCCAATGTTGAATGTTTATAATTTTAAGCTTGGAAAAGAGACCCTTAAACACAGACTTGGAACCACACACCCACTCCACTGAATAGCAGGCTAGTGATGCTTTGCAATGATTGAAGTTAGCCACTGATTTCTTCCAAACCACTCATTGTTGAATTTGTGATTTCCAACTTGTGTAATGTTTATGTCCAATGACCGATACGTTTTATCTACAATTTATCTTCATATGACAAATTCCCATCGATAAAATGCTATTTTGTTTGTTGTCCGTAGCCTATACTTGCCCATACCATAACCCCACCGCCACCATGGGGCACTCTGTTCACAACCTTTACGTCAGCAAACCACCCACCCACACGACGCCATACATGCTGTTGTAGACAGTTATATTTGGTGATTATATAATTATGCATCGTTCGCTTCCCCTCATCAACTCATCCATTCTCCCCATCTCTTCCCCTCATCCATTCACCATCTCTTCCCCTCATCAACTCATCCATTCTCCCCCATCATATTTAGTCCACTTCATTTATTTAATCTGTTGTTATATGTGTGGAATTAGTTTCGGTATAGTGTAGGTTCACTTTCGAGGCTATTATCAGGGTAATTTTAAACTGGGCATCTTCAACTACCGGGAGAAGGATGAGAGCAGGCCCTACTGTCGAGAAGAGCGGCAAAGAGGAAAATCATATAAAAAATTACATGCCCTCTTTATAACAGCGTGTGGGCGGGTGGTTTGCTGACGTCAAGGTTGTGAACAGAGTGCCCCATGGTGGCGGTGGGGTTATGGTATGGGCAGGCATAAGCTACGGACAACAAACACAATAGCATTTTATCAATGGGAATTTGAATGCACAGAGATATTGTGACGAGATCCTGAGGTCCATTGTCGTGCCATTCATCCTCCGCCATCACCTCATGTTTCAGCATGATAATGCACAGCCTCGTGTCACAAAGATCTGTACACATTTACATTACATTTACATTTAAGTCATTTAGCAGACGCTCTTATCCAGAGCGACTTACAAATTGGTGCATTCACCTTATGACATCCAGTGGAACAGCCACTTTACAATAGTGCATCTAGATCTTTTAAGGGGGGGGGGGGGCAGAAGGATTGCTTTATCCTATCCTAGGTATTCCTTGAAGAGGTGGGGTTTCAGGTGTCTCCGGAAGGTGGTGATTGACTCCGCTGTCCTGGCGTCGTGAGGGAGTTTGTTCCACCATTGGGGTGCCAGAGCAGCGAACAGTTTTGACTGGGCTGAGCGGGAACTGTACTTCCTCAGTGGTAGGGAGGCGAGCAGGCCAGAGGTGGATGAACGCAGTGCCCTTGTTTGGGTGTAGGGCCTGATCAGTACACAACCCCTGGAAGCTGAAAATGTCCCAGTTCTTCCACGATCCGCATACTTACCAGAACCAGAAATGTCACGTGTTAAGCATGTTTGGGATGCTCTGGATCAACGTGAATGACAGCGTGTTTCCGCCAATATCCAGCTACTTCACACAGCCATTTGAAGAGGAGTGGAACATTCCACAGGCCCCGATCAGCAGCCTGATCAACTCTATGTGAAGGAGATGTGTCACGCTGCATGAGGCAAATGGTGGTCACACCAGATACTGACTGGTTTTCTGATCTAATGCCCCTACCTTTTTTAAAAGGTTTCTGTGACCAACAGATGCATATCTGCATTTCCAGTCATGTGAAATCCATAGATTAAGGCCGAATAAATGTATTTCATTTGACTGATTTCCTGATATGAACTGCAAGTAAAATATCTGAAATTGTTGTATGTTTCGTTTATGTGTTCAGTGTAGCATTGTTGTGTTACTATTTCCTTATATTTTTAGCAATTATTTTCTCAATTTTGAACTCTGCATTATTGGGAAAGGGCTAGTAAAATAAGCATTTCACGGTAAAGTCTACACCTGTTGTATTCGGGGCATTTCACGGTAACGTCTACACCTGTTGTATTCGGGGCATTTCACCGTAAAGTCTACACCTGTTTGTATTCGGGGCATTTCACAGTAAAGTCTACACCTGTTGTATTCGGGGCATTTCACGGTAACGTCTACACCTGTTGTATTCGGGCCATTTCACGGTAAAGTCTACACCTGTTGTATTCTGGGCCATTTCACGGTAACGTCTACACCTGTTGTATTCGGGGCATTTGACTAATATAATGTTATGTGGAACAGCTCACCAAAGACAGAAAGCGGTAGGAAAGATGTTCCAAGTTATTATATCTACCAGTAAATGCGAAGCCAAGAATGGATATGCAAACCATATAAAAATGTTCAAAGTCTTGGTTGAATATTTGTGAATGCGTAATTCAGTCGTCATGTAATAGCCTACTTTGTAAATCTGACATTTCCTCTAAGGCTCTTTGGCGATTGAAAAGTCATTGTCGTTATGGTAACCGATTTAGAAGTTCTAAGGCTCTTTGGCGATTTAAAAGTCATTGTCGTTATGGTAACCGATTTAGAAGTTCTAAGGCTACTCCGTGACTTCATTTCTGATCAGGTTTCATGAAAAATGTAGCCGCTTTTGGTTTGCTTCCTGATGTTTTATTTGAAGGGTGTGTTGCGCTAGACTTTAGCGCTTGTTCCATGTGAAGGTATGACCAAGACAACATTGAATGTCGTCTTCAACCTGGTTTTCCATACAGAGCGTTCCATTACTAAAGGGAACCCGGTTTTCCATACAGAGCGTTCCATTACTAAAGGGAACCCGGTTTTTGGACGCTTTCTCATTTTAAAACATGATACAATAACTCTTCAACATCTCACATGGACAGGCTGACTACTACCACATGGACAGACTGACTACTACCACATGGACAGACTGACTACTACCACATGGACAGACTGACTAGCCACATGGACAGACTGACTACTACCACATGGACAGGCTGACTACTACCACATGGACAGACTGACTACTACCACATGGACAGACTGACTACTACCACATGGACAGACTGACTACTACCACATGGACAGACTGACTACTACCACATGGACAGACTGAATACTACCACATGGACAGACTGACTACTACCACATGGACAGACTGACTAACTACCACATGGACAGACTGACTAACTACCACATGGACAGACTGACTACTACCACATGGACAGGCTGACTAACTACCACATGGACAGACTGACTACTACCACATGGACAGACTGACTACTACCACATGGACAGACTGAATACTACCACATGGACAGGCTGACTCCTACCACATGGACAGACTGACTACTACCACATGGACAGACTGACTACTACCACATGGACAGACTGACTACTACCACATGGACAGACTGACTCCTACCACATGGACAGGCTGACTCCTACCACATGGACAGACTGACTACTACCACATGGACAGACTGACTACTACCACATGGACAGGCTGACTAGCCACATGGACAGACTGACTACTACCACATGGACAGGCTGACTACTACCACATGGACAGACTGACTACTACCACATGGACAGACTGACTACTACCACATGGACAGACTGACTAGCCACATGGACAGACTGACTACTACCACATGGACAGGCTGACTACTACCACATGGACAGACTGACTACTACCACATGGACAGGCTGACTACTACCACATGGACAGACTGACTACTACCACATGGACAGGCTGACTACTACCACATGGACAGACTGACTAACTACCACATGGACAGACTGACTACTACCACATCGACAGGCTGACTACTACCACATGGACAGACTGACTACTACCACATGGACAGGCTGACTAACTACCACATGGACAGACTGACTACTACCACATGGACAGACTGACTACTACCACATGGACAGACTGACTACTACCACATGGACAGGCTGACTACTACCACATGGACAGACTGACTACTACCACATGGACAGGCTGACTACTACCACATGGACAGGCTGACTACTACCACATGGACAGGCTGACTACTACCACACGGACAGGCTGACTACTACCACATGGACAGACTGACTACTACCACATGGACAGACTGACTACTACCACATGGACAGACTGACTACTACCACATGGACAGACTGACTCCTACCACATGGACAGGCTGACTACTACCACATGGACAGGCTGACTACTACCACACGGACAGGCTGACTACTACCACACGGACAGGCTGACTACTACCACATGGACAGACTGACTAACTACCACATGGACAGACTGACTAACTACCACATGGACAGACTGACTACTACCACATGGACAGACTGACTCCTACCACATGGACAGGCTGACTAGCCACATGGACAGACTGACTCCTACCACATGGACAGACTGACTACTACCACATGGACAGACTGACTCCTACCACATGGACAGGCTGACTAGCCACATGGACAGACTGACTCCTACCACATGGACAGACTGACTACTACCACACGGACAGGCTGACTACTACCACGTGGACAGACTGACTACTACCACATGGACAGACTGACTACTACCACATGGACAGGCTGACTAGCCACATGGACAGACTGACTCCTACCACATGGACAGACTGACTACTACCACATGGACAGGCTGACTACTACCACATGGACAGACTGACTACTACCACATGGACAGACTGACTACTACCACATGGACAGACTGACTACTACCACATGGACAGGCTGACTACTACCACATGGACAGACTGACTACTACCACATGGACAGACTGACTACTACCACATGGACAGACTGACTACTACCACATGGACAGACTGACTACTACCACATGGACAGACTGACTCCTACCACATGGACAGGCTGACTACTACCACATGGACAGGCTGACTACTACCACATGGACAGACTGAATACTACCACGTGGACAGGCTGACTAACTACCACATGGACAGACTGACTACTACCACATGGACAGACTGACTACTACCACATGGACAGACTGACTACTACCACATGGACAGGCTGACTAGCCACATGGACAGACTGACTACTACCACATGGACAGGCTGACTACTACCACATGGACAGACTGACTACTACCACATGGACAGGCTGACTACTACCACACGGACAGACTGACTACTACCACATGGACAGACTGACTACTACCACATGGACAGACTGACTACTACCACATGGACAGACTGACTAGCCACATGGACAGACTGACTACTACCACATGGACAGACTGAATACTACCACATGGACAGGCTGACTACTACCACATGGACAGGCTGACTACTACCACATGGACAGACTGACTACTACCACATGGACAGACTGACTACTACCACATGGACAGGCTGACTACTACCACATGGACAGGCTGACTACTACCACATGGACAGGCTGACTACTACCACATGGACAGACTGACTACTACCACATGGACAGACTGACTACTACCACATGGACAGGCTGACTACTACCACATGGACAGACTGACTACTACCACATGGACAGGCTGACTACTACCACATGGACAGGCTGACTACTACCACATGGACAGGCTGACTACTACCACATGGACAGACTGACTACTACCACATGGACAGACTGACTACTACCACATGGACAGGCTGACTACTACCACATGGACAGACTGACTACTACCACATGGACAGGCTGACTACTACCACATGGACAGGCTGACTACTACCACATGGACAGGCTGACTACTACCACATGGACAGACTGACTACTACCACATGGACAGGCTGACTACTACCACATGGACAGACTGACTACTACCACATGGACAGGCTGACTACTACCACATGGACAGGCTGACTACTACCACATGGACAGGCTGACTACTACCACATGGACAGACTGACTACTACCACATGGACAGGCTGACTAACTACCACATGGACAGGCTGACTACTACCACATGGACAGGCTGACTACTACCACATGGACAGGCTGACTACTACCACATGGACAGACTGACTACTACCACATGGACAGGCTGACTACTACCACATGGACAGGCTGACTACTACCACATGGACAGACTGAATACTACCACGTGGACAGGCTGACTAACTACCACATGGACAGACTGACTACTACCACATGGACAGACTGACTACTACCACATGGACAGACTGACTACTACCACATGGACAGGCTGACTAGCCACATGGACAGACTGACTACTACCACATGGACAGACTGACTACTACCACATGGACAGGCTGACTACTACCACATGGACAGACTGACTACTACCACATGGACAGGCTGACTACTACCACACGGACAGACTGACTACTACCACACGGACAGACTGACTACTACCACATGGACAGACTGACTACTACCACATGGACAGACTGACTACTACCACATGGACAGACTGACTAGCCACATGGACAGACTGACTACTACCACATGGACAGACTGAATACTACCACATGGACAGGCTGACTACTACCACATGGACAGGCTGACTACTACCACATGGACAGACTGACTACTACCACATGGACAGGCTGACTAACTACCACATGGACAGGCTGACTACTACCACATGGACAGACTGACTACTACCACATGGACAGGCTGACTACTACCACATGGACAGACTGACTACTACCACATGGACAGGCTGACTACTACCACATGGACAGGCTGACTACTACCACATGGACAGGCTGACTACTACCACATGGACAGACTGACTACTACCACATGGACAGGCTGACTAACTACCACATGGACAGGCTGACTACTACCACATGGACAGACTGACTACTACCACATGGACAGGCTGACTACTACCACATGGACAGACTGACTACTACCACATGGACAGGCTGACTACTACCACATGGACAGGCTGACTACTACCACATGGACAGGCTGACTACTACCACACGGACAGACTGACTACTACCACATGGACAGACTGACTACTACCACATGGACAGACTGACTACTACCACATGGACAGACTGACTAGCCACATGGACAGACTGACTACTACCACACGGACAGGCTGACTACTACCACATGGACAGGCTGACTAGCCACATGGACAGACTGACTACTACCACATGGACAGACTGACTACTACCACATGGACAGACTGACTACTACCACATGGACAGACTGACTACTACCACATGGACAGACTGACTACTACCACATGGACAGACTGACTACTACCACATGGACAGACTGACTACTACCACATGGACAGACTGACTACTACCACATGGACAGACTGACTACTACCACATGGACAGACTGACTACTACCACATGGACAGACTGACTACTACCACATGGACAGACTGACTACTACCACACGGACAGGCTGACTACTACCACACGGACAGGCTGACTACTACCACATGGACAGACTGACTACTACCACATGGACAGACTGACTACTACCACATGGACAGGCTGACTACTACCACATGGACAGACTGACTACTACCACATGGACAGACTGACTACTACCACATGGACAGACTGACTAGCCACATGGACAGACTGACTACTACCACATGGACAGACTGACTACTACCACATGGACAGACTGACTACTACCACATGGACAGACTGACTACTAGCCACATGGACAGACTGACTACTACCACATGGACAGACTGACTACTACCACATGGACAGACTGACTACTACCACATGGACAGACTGACTACTACCACACGGACAGACTGACTACTACCACATGGACAGACTGACTACTACCACATGGACAGACTGACTAACTACCACATGGACAGGCTGACTACTACCACATGGACAGACTGACTACTACCACATGGACAGGCTGACTACTACCACATGGACAGACTGACTAACTACCACATGGACAGGCTGACTACTACCACATGGACAGACTGACTACTACCACATGGACAGACTGACTACTACCACATGGACAGACTGACTAACTACCACATGGACAGACTGACTACTACCACATGGACAGACTGACTACTACCACATGGACAGACTGACTACTACCACATGGACAGACTGACTAACTACCACATGGACAGACTGACTACTACCACATGGACAGACTGACTACTACCACATGGACAGACTGACTAACTACCACATGGACAGACTGACTAACTACCACATGGACAGGCTGACTACTACCACATGGACAGACTGACTAACTACCACATGGACAGACTGACTACTACCACATGGACAGGCTGACTACTACCACATGGACAGACTGACTAACTACCACATGGACAGGCTGACTACTACCACATGGACAGACTGACTAACTACCACATGGACAGACTGACTACTACCACATGGACAGACTGACTACTACCACATGGACAGACTGACTAGCCACATGGACAGACTGACTACTACCACATGGACAGGCTGACTAGCCACATGGACAGACTGACTAGCCACATGGACAGACTGACTACTACCACATGGACAGACTGACTAGCCACATGGACAGACTGACTACTACCACATGGACAGGCTGACTAGCCACATGGACAGACTGACTAGCCACATCGACAGACTGACTACTACCACATGGACAGGCTGACTACTACCACATGGACAGACTGACTACTACCACATGGACAGACTGACTACTACCACATGGACAGACTGACTACTACCACATGGACAGGCTGACTACTACCACATGGACAGACTGACTAACTACCACATGGACAGGCTGACTACTACCACATGGACAGACTGACTACTACCACATGGACAGACTGACTAACTACCACATGGACAGACTGACTACTACCACATGGACAGACTGACTACTACCACATGGACAGACTGACTACTACCACATGGACAGACTGACTACTACCACATGGACAGACTGACTAACTACCACATGGACAGACTGACTAACTACCACATGGACAGGCTGACTACTACCACATGGACAGACTGACTAACTACCACATGGACAGACTGACTACTACCACATGGACAGGCTGACTACTACCACATGGACAGACTGACTAACTACCACATGGACAGGCTGACTACTACCACATGGACAGACTGACTAACTACCACATGGACAGACTGACTACTACCACATGGACAGACTGACTACTACCACATGGACAGACTGACTAGCCACATGGACAGACTGACTACTACCACATGGACAGGCTGACTAGCCACATGGACAGACTGACTAGCCACATCGACAGACTGACTACTACCACATGGACAGACTGACTAGCCACATGGACAGACTGACTACTACCACATGGACAGGCTGACTAGCCACATGGACAGACTGACTAGCCACATCGACAGACTGACTACTACCACATGGACAGGCTGACTACTACCACATGGACAGACTGACTACTACCACATGGACAGACTGACTACTACCACATGGACAGACTGACTACTACCACATGGACAGGCTGACTACTACCACATGGACAGACTGACTAACTACCACATGGACAGGCTGACTACTACCACATGGACAGACTGACTACTACCACATGGACAGACTGACTAACTACCACATGGACAGACTGACTACTACCACATGGACAGACTGACTACTACCACATGGACAGACTGACTACTACCACATGGACAGACTGACTAACTACCACATGGACAGACTGACTACTACCACATGGACAGACTGACTACTACCACATGGACAGACTGACTAACTACCACATGGACAGACTGACTAACTACCACATGGACAGGCTGACTACTACCACATGGACAGACTGACTAACTACCACATGGACAGACTGACTACTACCACATGGACAGGCTGACTACTACCACATGGACAGACTGACTAACTACCACATGGACAGGCTGACTACTACCACATGGACAGACTGACTAACTACCACATGGACAGACTGACTACTACCACATGGACAGACTGACTACTACCACATGGACAGACTGACTAGCCACATGGACAGACTGACTACTACCACATGGACAGGCTGACTAGCCACATGGACAGACTGACTAGCCACATCGACAGACTGACTACTACCACATGGACAGACTGACTAGCCACATGGACAGACTGACTACTACCACATGGACAGGCTGACTAGCCACATGGACAGACTGACTAGCCACATCGACAGACTGACTACTACCACATGGACAGGCTGACTACTACCACATGGACAGACTGACTACTACCACATGGACAGACTGACTACTACCACATGGACAGACTGACTACTACCACATGGACAGACTGACTACTACCACATGGACAGACTGACTACTACCACATGGACAGACTGACTACTACCACATGGACAGACTGACTACTACCACATGGACAGACTGACTACTACCACATGGACAGACTGACTACTACCACATGGACAGACTGACTACTACCACATGGACAGACTGACTACTACCACATGGACAGACTGACTACTACCACATGGACAGACTGACTACTACCACACGGACAGACTGACTACTACCACATGGACAGGCTGACTACTACCACATGGACAGACTGACTACTACCACATGGACAGGCTGACTACTACCACATGGACAGGCTGACTACTACCACATGGACAGGCTGACTACTACCACATGGACAGACTGACTACTACCACATGGACAGACTGACTACTACCACATGGACAGACTGACTACTACCACACGGACAGGCTGACTACTACCACACGGACAGACTGACTACTACCACATGGACAGACTGACTACTACCACACGGACAGACTGACTACTACCACATGGACAGACTGACTACTACCACATGGACAGACTGACTCCTACCACATGGACAGGCTGACTACTACCACATGGACAGACTGACTACTACCACATGGACAGACTGACTCCTACCACATGGACAGGCTGACTACTACCACATGGACAGGCTGACTACTACCACATGGACAGACTGACTACTACCACATGGACAGACTGACTACTACCACATGGACAGACTGACTACTACCACATGGACAGACTGACTACTACCACATGGACAGACTTCATTAGTGTTTGTGTCAGACTGACTAGCCACATGGACAGACTTCATTAGTGTTTGTGTCAGACTGACTAGTCACATGGACAGACTGACTACTACCACATGGACAGACTTCATTAGTGTGTTTGTGTCAGACTGACTAGCCACATGGACAGACTGACTAGCCACATGGACAGACTTCATTAGTGTGTTTGTGTCAGACTGACTAGCCACATGGACAGACTGACTAGCCACATGGACAGACTGACTAGCCACATGGACAGACTTCATTCGTGTGTTTGTGTCAGACTGACTACTACCACATGGACAGACTTCATTAGTGTGTTTGTGTCAGACTGACTAGCCACATGGACAGACTAACTAGCCACATGGACAGACTGACTAGCCACATGGACAGACTGACTAGCCACATGGACAGACTTCATTAGTGTTTGTGTCAGACTGACTAGTCACATCATTAGTGTGTTTGTGTCGGGAGCATACTGTCTATTTAGTCAGGCAATGTTCACATTATTTTGACATATATTAGAATGTAAATATCATTTGAATGTCAATGCATAATGTCATTGGGTAGGCCTATTAAAATAATCTCAGCAAAAAAAGAAACATCCTCTTTTTCAGGACTCTGTCTTTCAAAGATAATTCGTAAAAATCCAAATAACTTCACAGATCTTCATTGTAAAGGGTCTAAACACTGTTTCCCATGCTTGTTCAATGAACCATAAACAATTAATGAACGGTCGTGAAGACACTAACAGCTTACAGACGGTAGGCAATTAAGGTCACAGTTACAAAAACTTAGGACACTAGAGGCCTTTCTACTGACTCTGAAAAACACCAAAAGAAAGATGCCCAGGGTCCCTGCTCATTTCTGTTAGTCACATGTCTGTGGAACTTGATCAGTTTATGTCTCAGTTGTTGAATCTTGTTATGTTCATACAAATATTTACACGTGTTAAGTTTGCTGAAAATAAACACAGTTGACAGTGAGAGGACGTTTCTTTTTTTGCTGAGTTTCTGTCAGATCTCGACCCAGGACAGTATTATTTCCCATTCGGGACAGTAGCTTTCAGTTGGCACTAGCAAATTCATTGGAATGTCAAGCCTTGGTCAATATTCAAAAAGCATCTCTGAATAGGAGTGCTGATCTAGGATCTAAGAAGTCAGTCCCTTCATTCTGAATAGAATCAGGACACCCCCCCGTCCCTTCATTCTGAATAAAATCAGGACACCCCCCCCGTCCCGTCCCTTCATTCTGAATAGAATCAGGACCCCCCCCCGTCCCTTCATTCTGAATAGAATCAGGACCCCCCCCCCCCCCCCCGTCCCTTCATTCTGAATAAAATCAGGACCCCCCCCCCGTCCCTTCATTCTGAATAGAATCAGGACCCCCCCCCCGTCCCTTCATTCTGAATAGAATCAGGACCCCCCGTCCCTTCATTCTGAATAGAATCAGGACCCCCCCCCCCGTCCCTTCATTCTGAATAGAATCAGGACCCCCCCCCGTCCCTTCATTCTGAATAGAATCAGGACCCCCCCCCGTCCCTTCATTCTGAATAGAATCAGGACACCCCCCCCCCCCCCATCCCCTTCATTCTGAATAGAATCAGGACCCCCGTCCCGTCCCTTCATTCTGAATAGAATCAGGACCCCCCCGTCCCTTCATTCTGAATAGAATCAGGACCCCCCCGTCCCTTCATTCTTAATAGAATCAGGACCCCCCCGTCCCTTCATTCTTAATAGAATCAGGACACCCCCCCCCGTCCCTTCATTCTGAATAGAATCAGGACCCCCGTCCCCGTCCCTTAATTCTGAATAGAATCAGGACCCCCCCCCGTCCCTTAATTCTGAATAGAATCAGGACCCCCCCCCCCGTCCCTTCATTCTGAATAGAATCAGGACCCCCCCCCCCCGTCCCTTCATTCTGAATAGAATCAGGACCCCCCCCCCCCTTCATTCTGAATAGAATCAGGACCCCCCCCCCCCCCTTCATTCTGAATAGAATCAGGACCCCCCCGTCCCTTCATTCTGAATAGAATCAGGACCCCCCCGTCCCTTCATTCTGAATAGAATCAGGACCCCCCGTCCCTTCATTCTGAATAGAATCAGGACCCCCCCGTCCCTTCATTCTGAATAGAATCAGGACCCCCCCCCCGTCCCTTCATTCTGAATAGAATCAGGACCCCGTCCCGTCCCTTCATTCTGAATAGAATCAGGACCCCCCGTCCCTTCATTCTGAATAGAATCAGGACCCCCTCGTCCCTTCAGTCTGAATAGAATCAGGACCCCCTCGTCCCTTCAGTCTGAATAGAATCAGGACCCCCCCCGTCCCTTCATTCTGAATAGAATCAGGACCCCCCCGTCCCTTCATTCTGAATAGAATCAGGACCCCCCCGTCCCTTCATTCTGAATAGAATCAGGACCCCCCCCGTCCCTTCATTCTGAATAGAATCAGGACCCCCCCGTCCCTTCATTCTGAATAGAATCAGGACCCCCCGTCCCTTCATTCTGAATAGAATCAGGACCCCCCCCGTCCCTTCATTCTGAATAGAATCAGGACCCCCCCGTCCCTTCATTCTGAATAGAATCAGGACCCCCCCGTCCCTTCATTCTGAATAGAATCAGGACCCCCCCCGTCCCTTCATTCTGAATAGAATCAGGACCCCCCCTGTCCCTTCATTCTGAATAGAATCAGGACCCCCCCGTCCCTTCATTCTGAATAGAATCAGGACCCCCCCCGTCCCTTCATTCTGAATAGAATCAGGACCCCCCCCCGTCCCTTCATTCTGAATAGAATCAGGACCCCCCCCCGTCCCTTCATTCTGAATAGAATCAGGACCCCCCCCCGTCCCTTCATTCTGAATAGAATCAGGACCCCCCCCCGTCCCTTCATTCTGAATAGAATAAGGACCCCCCCCCCCCCCCATTCATTCTGAATAGAATCAGGACCCCCTCGTCCCTTCAGTCTGAATAGAATCAGGACCCCCCCGTCCCTTCATTCTGAATAGAATCAGGACCCCCCCCGTCCCTTCATTCTGAATAGAATCAGGACCCCCCCCGTCCCTTCATTCTGAATAGAATCAGGACCCCCCCCGTCCCTTCATTCTGAATAGAATCAGGACCCCCCCCCCGTCCCTTCATTCTGAATAGAATCAGGACCCCCCCCGTCCCTTCATTCTGAATAGAATCAGGACCCCCCCCGTCCCTTCATTCTGAATAGAATCAGGACCCCCCCCGTCCCTTCATTCTGAATAGAATCAGGACCCCCCCCGTCCCTTCATTCTGAATAGAATCAGGACCCCCCCCGTCCCTTCATTCTGAATAGAATCAGGACCCCCCCCCGTCCCTTCATTCTGAATAGAATCAGGACCCCCCCCCGTCCCTTCATTCTGAATAGAATCAGGACCCCCCCCGTCCCTTCATTCTGAATAGAATCAGGACCCCCCCGTCCCTTCATTCTGAATAGAATCAGGACCCCCCCCGTCCCTTCATTCTGAATAGAATCAGGACCCCCCCCGTCCCTTCATTCTGAATAGAATCAGGACCCCCCCCGTCCCTTCATTCTGAATAGAATCAGGACCCCCCCCGTCCCTTCATTCTGAATAGAATCAGGACCCCCCCCGTCCCTTCATTCTGAATAGAATCAGGACCCCCCCCCGTCCCTTCATTCTGAATAGAATCAGGACCCCCCCCGTCCCTTCATTCTGAATAGAATCAGGACCCCCCCCGTCCCTTCATTCTGAATAGAATCAGGACCCCCCCCGTCCCTTCATTCTGAATAGAATCAGGACCCCCCCCCGTCCCTTCATTCTGAATAGAATCAGGACCCCCCCCGTCCCTTCATTCTGAATAGAATCAGGACCCCCCCCCGTCCCTTCATTCTGAATAGAATCAGGACCCCCCCCCGTCCCTTCATTCTGAATAGAATCAGGACCCCCCCCGTCCCTTCATTCTGAATAGAATCAGGACCCCCCCCCGTCCCTTCATTCTGAATAGAATCAGGACCCCCCCCCGTCCCTTCATTCTGAATAGAATCAGGACCCCCCCCCGTCCCTTCATTCTGAATAGAATCAGGACCCCCCCCCGTCCCTTCATTCTGAATAGAATCAGGACCCCCCCCCGTCCCTTCATTCTGAATAGAATCAGGACCCCCCCCCGTCCCTTCATTCTGAATAGAATCAGGACCCCCCCCCGTCCCTTCATTCTGAATAGAATCAGGACCCCCCCCGTCCCTTCATTCTGAATAGAATCAGGACCCCCCCCCGTCCCTTCATTCTGAATAGAATCAGGACCCCCCCCCGTCCCTTCATTCTGAATAGAATCAGGACCCCCCCCCGTCCCTTCATTCTGAATAGAATCAGGACCCCCCCCGTCCCTTCATTCTGAATAGAATCAGGACCCCCCCCCGTCCCTTCATTCTGAATAGAATCAGGACCCCCCCCCGTCCCTTCATTCTGAATAGAATCAGGACCCCCCCCCGTCCCTTCATTCTGAATAGAATCAGGACCCCCCCCCGTCCCTTCATTCTGAATAGAATCAGGACCCCCCCCCGTCCCTTCATTCTGAATAGAATCAGGACCCCCCCCCGTCCCTTCATTCTGAATAGAATCAGGACCCCCCCCGTCCCTTCATTCTGAATAGAATCAGGACCCCCCCCGTCCCTTCATTCTGAATAGAATCAGGACCCCCCCCCGTCCCTTCATTCTGAATAGAATCAGGACCCCCCCCCGTCCCTTCATTCTGAATAGAATCAGGACCCCCCCCCGTCCCTTCATTCTGAATAGAATCAGGACCCCCCCCGTCCCTTCATTCTGAATAGAATCAGGACCCCCCCCGTCCCTTCATTCTGAATAGAATCAGGACCCCCCCCCGTCCCTTCATTCTGAATAGAATCAGGACCCCCCCCGTCCCTTCATTCTGAATAGAATCAGGACCCCCCCCCGTCCCTTCATTCTGAATAGAATCAGGACCCCCCCCCGTCCCTTCATTCTGAATAGAATCAGGACCCCCCCCGTCCCTTCATTCTGAATAGAATCAGGACCCCCCCCCGTCCCTTCATTCTGAATAGAATCAGGACCCCCCCCCGTCCCTTCATTCTGAATAGAATCAGGACCCCCCCCCGTCCCTTCATTCTGAATAGAATCAGGACCCCCCCCGTCCCTTCATTCTGAATAGAATCAGGACCCCCCCCCGTCCCTTCATTCTGAATAGAATCAGGACCCCCCCCGTCCCTTCATTCTGAATAGAATCAGGACCCCCCCCCGTCCCTTCATTCTGAATAGAATCAGGACCCCCCCCCGTCCCTTCATTCTGAATAGAATCAGGACCCCCCCCCGTCCCTTCATTCTGAATAGAATCAGGACCCCCCCCCGTCCCTTCATTCTGAATAGAATCAGGACCCCCCCCGTCCCTTCATTCTGAATAGAATCAGGACCCCCCCCCGTCCCTTCATTCTGAATAGAATCAGGACCCCCCCCCGTCCCTTCATTCTGAATAGAATCAGGACCCCCCCCGTCCCTTCATTCTGAATAGAATCAGGACCCCCCCCCGTCCCTTCATTCTGAATAGAATCAGGACCCCCCCCCGTCCCTTCATTCTGAATAGAATCAGGACCCCCCCCCGTCCCTTCATTCTGAATAGAATCAGGACCCCCCCCCGTCCCTTCATTCTGAATAGAATCAGGACCCCCCCCCGTCCCTTCATTCTGAATAGAATCAGGACCCCCCCCCGTCCCTTCATTCTGAATAGAATCAGGACCCCCCCCCGTCCCTTCATTCTGAATAGAATCAGGACCCCCCCCGTCCCTTCATTCTGAATAGAATCAGGACCCCCCCCCGTCCCTTCATTCTGAATAGAATCAGGACCCCCCCCGTCCCTTCATTCTGAATAGAATCAGGACCCCCCCCGTCCCTTCATTCTGAATAGAATCAGGACCCCCCCCCGTCCCTTCATTCTGAATAGAATCAGGACCCCCCCCGTCCCTTCATTCTGAATAGAATCAGGACCCCCCCCGTCCCTTCATTCTGAATAGAATCAGGACCCCCCCCGTCCCTTCATTCTGAATAGAATCAGGACCCCCCCCGTCCCTTCATTCTGAATAGAATCAGGACCCCCCCCGTCCCTTCATTCTGAATAGAATCAGGACCCCCCCCGTCCCTTCATTCTGAATAGAATCAGGACCCCCCCCGTCCCTTCATTCTGAATAGAATCAGGACCCCCCCCGTCCCTTCATTCTGAATAGAATCAGGACCCCCCCCGTCCCTTCATTCTGAATAGAATCAGGACCCCCCCCGTCCCTTCATTCTGAATAGAATCAGGACCCCCCCCCGTCCCTTCATTCTGAATAGAATCAGGACCCCCCCCGTCCCTTCATTCTGAATAGAATCAGGACCCCCCCCGTCCCTTCATTCTGAATAGAATCAGGACCCCCCCCGTCCCTTCATTCTGAATAGAATCAGGACCCCCCCCGTCCCTTCATTCTGAATAGAATCAGGACCCCCCCCGTCCCTTCATTCTGAATAGAATCAGGACCCCCCCCGTCCCTTCATTCTGAATAGAATCAGGACCCCCCCCCGTCCCTTCATTCTGAATAGAATCAGGACCCCCCCCCGTCCCTTCATTCTGAATAGAATCAGGACCCCCCCCCGTCCCTTCATTCTGAATAGAATCAGGACCCCCCCCCGTCCCTTCATTCTGAATAGAATCAGGACCCCCCCCCGTCCCTTCATTCTGAATAGAATCAGGACCCCCCCCGTCCCTTCATTCTGAATAGAATCAGGACCCCCCCCCGTCCCTTCATTCTGAATAGAATCAGGACCCCCCCCGTCCCTTCATTCTGAATAGAATCAGGACCCCCCCCCGTCCCTTCATTCTGAATAGAATCAGGACCCCCCCCGTCCCTTCATTCTGAATAGAATCAGGACCCCCCCCCGTCCCTTCATTCTGAATAGAATCAGGACCCCCCCCGTCCCTTCATTCTGAATAGAATCAGGACCCCCCCCCGTCCCTTCATTCTGAATAGAATCAGGACCCCCCCCCGTCCCTTCATTCTGAATAGAATCAGGACCCCCCCCGTCCCTTCATTCTGAATAGAATCAGGACCCCCCCCCGTCCCTTCATTCTGAATAGAATCAGGACCCCCCCCCGTCCCTTCATTCTGAATAGAATCAGGACCCCCCCCCGTCCCTTCATTCTGAATAGAATCAGGACCCCCCCCCGTCCCTTCATTCTGAATAGAATCAGGACCCCCCCCGTCCCTTCATTCTGAATAGAATCAGGACCCCCCCCGTCCCTTCATTCTGAATAGAATCAGGACCCCCCCCCGTCCCTTCATTCTGAATAGAATCAGGACCCCCCCCCGTCCCTTCATTCTGAATAGAATCAGGACCCCCCCCCGTCCCTTCATTCTGAATAGAATCAGGACCCCCCCCGTCCCTTCATTCTGAATAGAATCAGGACCCCCCCCCGTCCCTTCATTCTGAATAGAATCAGGACCCCCCCCGTCCCTTCATTCTGAATAGAATCAGGACCCCCCCCGTCCCTTCATTCTGAATAGAATCAGGACCCCCCCCGTCCCTTCATTCTGAATAGAATCAGGACCCCCCCCCGTCCCTTCATTCTGAATAGAATCAGGACCCCCCCCCGTCCCTTCATTCTGAATAGAATCAGGACCCCCCCCCGTCCCTTCATTCTGAATAGAATCAGGACCCCCCCCCGTCCCTTCATTCTGAATAGAATCAGGACCCCCCCCGTCCCTTCATTCTGAATAGAATCAGGACCCCCCCCCGTCCCTTCATTCTGAATAGAATCAGGACCCCCCCCCGTCCCTTCATTCTGAATAGAATCAGGACCCCCCCCCGTCCCTTCATTCTGAATAGAATCAGGACCCCCCCCCGTCCCTTCATTCTGAATAGAATCAGGACCCCCCCCCGTCCCTTCATTCTGAATAGAATCAGGACCCCCCCCCCGTCCCTTCATTCTGAATAGAATCAGGACCCCCCCCCGTCCCTTCATTCTGAATAGAATCAGGACCCCCCCCCGTCCCTTCATTCTGAATAGAATCAGGACCCCCCCCCGTCCCTTCATTCTGAATAGAATCAGGACCCCCCCCCGTCCCTTCATTCTGAATAGAATCAGGACCCCCCCCCGTCCCTTCATTCTGAATAGAATCAGGACCCCCCCCCGTCCCTTCATTCTGAATAGAATCAGGACCCCCCCCGTCCCTTCATTCTGAATAGAATCAGGACCCCCCCCGTCCCTTCATTCTGAATAGAATCAGGACCCCCCCCCGTCCCTTCATTCTGAATAGAATCAGGACCCCCCCCCGTCCCTTCATTCTGAATAGAATCAGGACCCCCCCCCGTCCCTTCATTCTGAATAGAATCAGGACCCCCCCCCGTCCCTTCATTCTGAATAGAATCAGGACCCCCCCCGTCCCTTCATTCTGAATAGAATCAGGACCCCCCCCGTCCCTTCATTCTGAATAGAATCAGGACCCCCCCCCGTCCCTTCATTCTGAATAGAATCAGGACCCCCCCCCGTCCCTTCATTCTGAATAGAATCAGGACCCCCCCCCGTCCCTTCATTCTGAATAGAATCAGGACCCCCCCCCGTCCCTTCATTCTGAATAGAATCAGGACCCCCCCCGTCCCTTCATTCTGAATAGAATCAGGACCCCCCCCCGTCCCTTCATTCTGAATAGAATCAGGACCCCCCCCGTCCCTTCATTCTGAATAGAATCAGGACCCCCCCCCGTCCCTTCATTCTGAATAGAATCAGGACCCCCCCCCGTCCCTTCATTCTGAATAGAATCAGGACCCCCCCCCGTCCCTTCATTCTGAATAGAATCAGGACCCCCCCCCGTCCCTTCATTCTGAATAGAATCAGGACCCCCCCCCGTCCCTTCATTCTGAATAGAATCAGGACCCCCCCCCGTCCCTTCATTCTGAATAGAATCAGGACCCCCCCCCGTCCCTTCATTCTGAATAGAATCAGGACCCCCCCCCGTCCCTTCATTCTGAATAGAATCAGGACCCCCCCCCGTCCCTTCATTCTGAATAGAATCAGGACCCCCCCCCGTCCCTTCATTCTGAATAGAATCAGGACCCCCCCCCGTCCCTTCATTCTGAATAGAATCAGGACCCCCCCCGTCCCTTCATTCTGAATAGAATCAGGACCCCCCCCCGTCCCTTCATTCTGAATAGAATCAGGACCCCCCCCGTCCCTTCATTCTGAATAGAATCAGGACCCCCCCCGTCCCTTCATTCTGAATAGAATCAGGACCCCCCCCCGTCCCTTCATTCTGAATAGAATCAGGACCCCCCCCCGTCCCTTCATTCTGAATAGAATCAGGACCCCCCCCGTCCCTTCATTCTGAATAGAATCAGGACCCCCCCCCGTCCCTTCATTCTGAATAGAATCAGGACCCCCCCCCGTCCCTTCATTCTGAATAGAATCAGGACCCCCCCCGTCCCTTCATTCTGAATAGAATCAGGACCCCCCCCCGTCCCTTCATTCTGAATAGAATCAGGACCCCCCCCGTCCCTTCATTCTGAATAGAATCAGGACCCCCCCCGTCCCTTCATTCTGAATAGAATCAGGACCCCCCCCCGTCCCTTCATTCTGAATAGAATCAGGACCCCCCCCCGTCCCTTCATTCTGAATAGAATCAGGACCCCCCCCCGTCCCTTCATTCTGAATAGAATCAGGACCCCCCCCCGTCCCTTCATTCTGAATAGAATCAGGACCCCCCCCGTCCCTTCATTCTGAATAGAATCAGGACCCCCCCCCGTCCCTTCATTCTGAATAGAATCAGGACCCCCCCCCGTCCCTTCATTCTGAATAGAATCAGGACCCCCCCCCGTCCCTTCATTCTGAATAGAATCAGGACCCCCCCCCGTCCCTTCATTCTGAATAGAATCAGGACCCCCCCCCGTCCCTTCATTCTGAATAGAATCAGGACCCCCCCCCGTCCCTTCATTCTGAATAGAATCAGGACCCCCCCCCGTCCCTTCATTCTGAATAGAATCAGGACCCCCCCCCGTCCCTTCATTCTGAATAGAATCAGGACCCCCCCCCGTCCCTTCATTCTGAATAGAATCAGGACCCCCCCCCGTCCCTTCATTCTGAATAGAATCAGGACCCCCCCCCGTCCCTTCATTCTGAATAGAATCAGGACCCCCCCCCGTCCCTTCATTCTGAATAGAATCAGGACCCCCCCCCGTCCCTTCATTCTGAATAGAATCAGGACCCCCCCCCGTCCCTTCATTCTGAATAGAATCAGGACCCCCCCCCGTCCCTTCATTCTGAATAGAATCAGGACCCCCCCCCGTCCCTTCATTCTGAATAGAATCAGGACCCCCCCCCGTCCCTTCATTCTGAATAGAATCAGGACCCCCCCCCGTCCCTTCATTCTGAATAGAATCAGGACCCCCCCCCGTCCCTTCATTCTGAATAGAATCAGGACCCCCCCCCGTCCCTTCATTCTGAATAGAATCAGGACCCCCCCCCGTCCCTTCATTCTGAATAGAATCAGGACCCCCCCCGTCCCTTCATTCTGAATAGAATCAGGACCCCCCCCCGTCCCTTCATTCTGAATAGAATCAGGACCCCCCCCCGTCCCTTCATTCTGAATAGAATCAGGACCCCCCCCCGTCCCTTCATTCTGAATAGAATCAGGACCCCCCCCGTCCCTTCATTCTGAATAGAATCAGGACCCCCCCCCGTCCCTTCATTCTGAATAGAATCAGGACCCCCCCCCGTCCCTTCATTCTGAATAGAATCAGGACCCCCCCCGTCCCTTCATTCTGAATAGAATCAGGACCCCCCCCCGTCCCTTCATTCTGAATAGAATCAGGACCCCCCCCGTCCCTTCATTCTGAATAGAATCAGGACCCCCCCCCGTCCCTTCATTCTGAATAGAATCAGGACCCCCCCCGTCCCTTCATTCTGAATAGAATCAGGACCCCCCCCCGTCCCTTCATTCTGAATAGAATCAGGACCCCCCCCCGTCCCTTCATTCTGAATAGAATCAGGACCCCCCCCCGTCCCTTCATTCTGAATAGAATCAGGACCCCCCCCGTCCCTTCATTCTGAATAGAATCAGGACCCCCCCCCGTCCCTTCATTCTGAATAGAATCAGGACCCCCCCCGTCCCTTCATTCTGAATAGAATCAGGACCCCCCCCCGTCCCTTCATTCTGAATAGAATCAGGACCCCCCCCCGTCCCTTCATTCTGAATAGAATCAGGACCCCCCCCGTCCCTTCATTCTGAATAGAATCAGGACCCCCCCCCGTCCCTTCATTCTGAATAGAATCAGGACCCCCCCCGTCCCTTCATTCTGAATAGAATCAGGACCCCCCCCCGTCCCTTCATTCTGAATAGAATCAGGACCCCCCCCGTCCCTTCATTCTGAATAGAATCAGGACCCCCCCCGTCCCTTCATTCTGAATAGAATCAGGACCCCCCCCCGTCCCTTCATTCTGAATAGAATCAGGACCCCCCCCCGTCCCTTCATTCTGAATAGAATCAGGACCCCCCCCCGTCCCTTCATTCTGAATAGAATCAGGACCCCCCCCGTCCCTTCATTCTGAATAGAATCAGGACCCCCCCCGTCCCTTCATTCTGAATAGAATCAGGACCCCCCCCCGTCCCTTCATTCTGAATAGAATCAGGACCCCCCCCCGTCCCTTCATTCTGAATAGAATCAGGACCCCCCCCCGTCCCTTCATTCTGAATAGAATCAGGACCCCCCCCCGTCCCTTCATTCTGAATAGAATCAGGACCCCCCCCCGTCCCTTCATTCTGAATAGAATCAGGACCCCCCCCGTCCCTTCATTCTGAATAGAATCAGGACCCCCCCCGTCCCTTCATTCTGAATAGAATCAGGACCCCCCCCGTCCCTTCATTCTGAATAGAATCAGGACCCCCCCCGTCCCTTCATTCTGAATAGAATCAGGACCCCCCCCCGTCCCTTCATTCTGAATAGAATCAGGACCCCCCCCCGTCCCTTCATTCTGAATAGAATCAGGACCCCCCCCGTCCCTTCATTCTGAATAGAATCAGGACCCCCCCCGTCCCTTCATTCTGAATAGAATCAGGACCCCCCCCGTCCCTTCATTCTGAATAGAATCAGGACCCCCCCCGTCCCTTCATTCTGAATAGAATCAGGACCCCCCCCGTCCCTTCATTCTGAATAGAATCAGGACCCCCCCCCGTCCCTTCATTCTGAATAGAATCAGGACCCCCCCCCGTCCCTTCATTCTGAATAGAATCAGGACCCCCCCCGTCCCTTCATTCTGAATAGAATCAGGACCCCCCCCGTCCCTTCATTCTGAATAGAATCAGGACCCCCCCCGTCCCTTCATTCTGAATAGAATCAGGACCCCCCCCCGTCCCTTCATTCTGAATAGAATCAGGACCCCCCCCGTCCCTTCATTCTGAATAGAATCAGGACCCCCCCCGTCCCTTCATTCTGAATAGAATCAGGACCCCCCCCGTCCCTTCATTCTGAATAGAATCAGGACCCCCCCCGTCCCTTCATTCTGAATAGAATCAGGACCCCCCCCGTCCCTTCATTCTGAATAGAATCAGGACCCCCCCCCGTCCCTTCATTCTGAATAGAATCAGGACCCCCCCCCGTCCCTTCATTCTGAATAGAATCAGGACCCCCCCCGTCCCTTCATTCTGAATAGAATCAGGACCCCCCCCGTCCCTTCATTCTGAATAGAATCAGGACCCCCCCCGTCCCTTCATTCTGAATAGAATCAGGACCCCCCCCGTCCCTTCATTCTGAATAGAATCAGGACCCCCCCCCGTCCCTTCATTCTGAATAGAATCAGGACCCCCCCCCGTCCCTTCATTCTGAATAGAATCAGGACCCCCCCCGTCCCTTCATTCTGAATAGAATCAGGACCCCCCCCGTCCCTTCATTCTGAATAGAATCAGGACCCCCCCCGTCCCTTCATTCTGAATAGAATCAGGACCCCCCCCGTCCCTTCATTCTGAATAGAATCAGGACCCCCCCCGTCCCTTCATTCTGAATAGAATCAGGACCCCCCCCGTCCCTTCATTCTGAATAGAATCAGGACCCCCCCCGTCCCTTCATTCTGAATAGAATCAGGACCCCCCCCGTCCCTTCATTCTGAATAGAATCAGGACCCCCCCCCGTCCCTTCATTCTGAATAGAATCAGGACCCCCCCCGTCCCTTCATTCTGAATAGAATCAGGACCCCCCCCGTCCCTTCATTCTGAATAGAATCAGGACCCCCCCCGTCCCTTCATTCTGAATAGAATCAGGACCCCCCCCGTCCCTTCATTCTGAATAGAATCAGGACCCCCCCCGTCCCTTCATTCTGAATAGAATCAGGACCCCCCCCGTCCCTTCATTCTGAATAGAATCAGGACCCCCCCCGTCCCTTCATTCTGAATAGAATCAGGACCCCCCCCCGTCCCTTCATTCTGAATAGAATCAGGACCCCCCCCGTCCCTTCATTCTGAATAGAATCAGGACCCCCCCCGTCCCTTCATTCTGAATAGAATCAGGACCCCCCCCCGTCCCTTCATTCTGAATAGAATCAGGACCCCCCCCCGTCCCTTCATTCTGAATAGAATCAGGACCCCCCCCGTCCCTTCATTCTGAATAGAATCAGGACCCCCCCCCGTCCCTTCATTCTGAATAGAATCAGGACCCCCCCCGTCCCTTCATTCTGAATAGAATCAGGACCCCCCCCCGTCCCTTCATTCTGAATAGAATCAGGACCCCCCCCGTCCCTTCATTCTGAATAGAATCAGGACCCCCCCCCGTCCCTTCATTCTGAATAGAATCAGGACCCCCCCCCGTCCCTTCATTCTGAATAGAATCAGGACCCCCCCCCGTCCCTTCATTCTGAATAGAATCAGGACCCCCCCCGTCCCTTCATTCTGAATAGAATCAGGACCCCCCCCCGTCCCTTCATTCTGAATAGAATCAGGACCCCCCCCGTCCCTTCATTCTGAATAGAATCAGGACCCCCCCCGTCCCTTCATTCTGAATAGAATCAGGACCCCCCCCCGTCCCTTCATTCTGAATAGAATCAGGACCCCCCCCCGTCCCTTCATTCTGAATAGAATCAGGACCCCCCCCGTCCCTTCATTCTGAATAGAATCAGGACCCCCCCCGTCCCTTCATTCTGAATAGAATCAGGACCCCCCCCGTCCCTTCATTCTGAATAGAATCAGGACCCCCCCCGTCCCTTCATTCTGAATAGAATCAGGACCCCCCCCCGTCCCTTCATTCTGAATAGAATCAGGACCCCCCCCCGTCCCTTCATTCTGAATAGAATCAGGACCCCCCCCGTCCCTTCATTCTGAATAGAATCAGGACCCCCCCCGTCCCTTCATTCTGAATAGAATCAGGACCCCCCCCGTCCCTTCATTCTGAATAGAATCAGGACCCCCCCCGTCCCTTCATTCTGAATAGAATCAGGACCCCCCCCCGTCCCTTCATTCTGAATAGAATCAGGACCCCCCCCCGTCCCTTCATTCTGAATAGAATCAGGACCCCCCCCCGTCCCTTCATTCTGAATAGAATCAGGACCCCCCCCCGTCCCTTCATTCTGAATAGAATCAGGACCCCCCCCCGTCCCTTCATTCTGAATAGAATCAGGACCCCCCCCGTCCCTTCATTCTGAATAGAATCAGGACCCCCCCCCGTCCCTTCATTCTGAATAGAATCAGGACCCCCCCCCGTCCCTTCATTCTGAATAGAATCAGGACCCCCCCCCGTCCCTTCATTCTGAATAGAATCAGGACCCCCCCCGTCCCTTCATTCTGAATAGAATCAGGACCCCCCCCGTCCCTTCATTCTGAATAGAATCAGGACCCCCCCCCGTCCCTTCATTCTGAATAGAATCAGGACCCCCCCCCGTCCCTTCATTCTGAATAGAATCAGGACCCCCCCCCGTCCCTTCATTCTGAATAGAATCAGGACCCCCCCCCGTCCCTTCATTCTGAATAGAATCAGGACCCCCCCCCGTCCCTTCATTCTGAATAGAATCAGGACCCCCCCCGTCCCTTCATTCTGAATAGAATCAGGACCCCCCCCCGTCCCTTCATTCTGAATAGAATCAGGACCCCCCCCCGTCCCTTCATTCTGAATAGAATCAGGACCCCCCCCCGTCCCTTCATTCTGAATAGAATCAGGACCCCCCCCCGTCCCTTCATTCTGAATAGAATCAGGACCCCCCCCCGTCCCTTCATTCTGAATAGAATCAGGACCCCCCCCCGTCCCTTCATTCTGAATAGAATCAGGACCCCCCCCCGTCCCTTCATTCTGAATAGAATCAGGACCCCCCCCCGTCCCTTCATTCTGAATAGAATCAGGACCCCCCCCCGTCCCTTCATTCTGAATAGAATCAGGACCCCCCCCCGTCCCTTCATTCTGAATAGAATCAGGACCCCCCCCCGTCCCTTCATTCTGAATAGAATCAGGACCCCCCCCGTCCCTTCATTCTGAATAGAATCAGGACCCCCCCCCGTCCCTTCATTCTGAATAGAATCAGGACCCCCCCCCGTCCCTTCATTCTGAATAGAATCAGGACCCCCCCCCGTCCCTTCATTCTGAATAGAATCAGGACCCCCCCCCGTCCCTTCATTCTGAATAGAATCAGGACCCCCCCCCGTCCCTTCATTCTGAATAGAATCAGGACCCCCCCCCGTCCCTTCATTCTGAATAGAATCAGGACCCCCCCCCGTCCCTTCATTCTGAATAGAATCAGGACCCCCCCCCGTCCCTTCATTCTGAATAGAATCAGGACCCCCCCCCGTCCCTTCATTCTGAATAGAATCAGGACCCCCCCCCGTCCCTTCATTCTGAATAGAATCAGGACCCCCCCCCGTCCCTTCATTCTGAATAGAATCAGGACCCCCCCCCGTCCCTTCATTCTGAATAGAATCAGGACCCCCCCCCGTCCCTTCATTCTGAATAGAATCAGGACCCCCCCCGTCCCTTCATTCTGAATAGAATCAGGACCCCCCCCCGTCCCTTCATTCTGAATAGAATCAGGACCCCCCCCCGTCCCTTCATTCTGAATAGAATCAGGACCCCCCCCCGTCCCTTCATTCTGAATAGAATCAGGACCCCCCCCCGTCCCTTCATTCTGAATAGAATCAGGACCCCCCCCCGTCCCTTCATTCTGAATAGAATCAGGACCCCCCCCCGTCCCTTCATTCTGAATAGAATCAGGACCCCCCCCGTCCCTTCATTCTGAATAGAATCAGGACCCCCCCCCGTCCCTTCATTCTGAATAGAATCAGGACCCCCCCCCGTCCCTTCATTCTGAATAGAATCAGGACCCCCCCCCGTCCCTTCATTCTGAATAGAATCAGGACCCCCCCCGTCCCTTCATTCTGAATAGAATCAGGACCCCCCCCCGTCCCTTCATTCTGAATAGAATCAGGACCCCCCCCCGTCCCTTCATTCTGAATAGAATCAGGACCCCCCCCGTCCCTTCATTCTGAATAGAATCAGGACCCCCCCCCGTCCCTTCATTCTGAATAGAATCAGGACCCCCCCCCGTCCCTTCATTCTGAATAGAATCAGGACCCCCCCCCGTCCCTTCATTCTGAATAGAATCAGGACCCCCCCCGTCCCTTCATTCTGAATAGAATCAGGACCCCCCCCCGTCCCTTCATTCTGAATAGAATCAGGACCCCCCCCCGTCCCTTCATTCTGAATAGAATCAGGACCCCCCCCCGTCCCTTCATTCTGAATAGAATCAGGACCCCCCCCCGTCCCTTCATTCTGAATAGAATCAGGACCCCCCCCCGTCCCTTCATTCTGAATAGAATCAGGACCCCCCCCGTCCCTTCATTCTGAATAGAATCAGGACCCCCCCCGTCCCTTCATTCTGAATAGAATCAGGACCCCCCCCCGTCCCTTCATTCTGAATAGAATCAGGACCCCCCCCGTCCCTTCATTCTGAATAGAATCAGGACCCCCCCCCGTCCCTTCATTCTGAATAGAATCAGGACCCCCCCCGTCCCTTCATTCTGAATAGAATCAGGACCCCCCCCGTCCCTTCATTCTGAATAGAATCAGGACCCCCCCCCGTCCCTTCATTCTGAATAGAATCAGGACCCCCCCCGTCCCTTCATTCTGAATAGAATCAGGACCCCCCCCGTCCCTTCATTCTGAATAGAATCAGGACCCCCCCCCGTCCCTTCATTCTGAATAGAATCAGGACCCCCCCCGTCCCTTCATTCTGAATAGAATCAGGACCCCCCCCGTCCCTTCATTCTGAATAGAATCAGGACCCCCCCCGTCCCTTCATTCTGAATAGAATCAGGACCCCCCCCCGTCCCTTCATTCTGAATAGAATCAGGACCCCCCCCGTCCCTTCATTCTGAATAGAATCAGGACCCCCCCCGTCCCTTCATTCTGAATAGAATCAGGACCCCCCCCGTCCCTTCATTCTGAATAGAATCAGGACCCCCCCCCGTCCCTTCATTCTGAATAGAATCAGGACCCCCCCCCGTCCCTTCATTCTGAATAGAATCAGGACCCCCCCCGTCCCTTCATTCTGAATAGAATCAGGACCCCCCCCCGTCCCTTCATTCTGAATAGAATCAGGACCCCCCCCCGTCCCTTCATTCTGAATAGAATCAGGACCCCCCCCCGTCCCTTCATTCTGAATAGAATCAGGACCCCCCCCGTCCCTTCATTCTGAATAGAATCAGGACCCCCCCCGTCCCTTCATTCTGAATAGAATCAGGACCCCCCCCGTCCCTTCATTCTGAATAGAATCAGGACCCCCCCCGTCCCTTCATTCTGAATAGAATCAGGACCCCCCCCCGTCCCTTCATTCTGAATAGAATCAGGACCCCCCCCCGTCCCTTCATTCTGAATAGAATCAGGACCCCCCCCCGTCCCTTCATTCTGAATAGAATCAGGACCCCCCCCGTCCCTTCATTCTGAATAGAATCAGGACCCCCCCCCGTCCCTTCATTCTGAATAGAATCAGGACCCCCCCCGTCCCTTCATTCTGAATAGAATCAGGACCCCCCCCGTCCCTTCATTCTGAATAGAATCAGGACCCCCCCCCGTCCCTTCATTCTGAATAGAATCAGGACCCCCCCCGTCCCTTCATTCTGAATAGAATCAGGACCCCCCCCGTCCCTTCATTCTGAATAGAATCAGGACCCCCCCCGTCCCTTCATTCTGAATAGAATCAGGACCCCCCCCGTCCCTTCATTCTGAATAGAATCAGGACCCCCCCCCGTCCCTTCATTCTGAATAGAATCAGGACCCCCCCCGTCCCTTCATTCTGAATAGAATCAGGACCCCCCCCGTCCCTTCATTCTGAATAGAATCAGGACCCCCCCCCGTCCCTTCATTCTGAATAGAATCAGGACCCCCCCCGTCCCTTCATTCTGAATAGAATCAGGACCCCCCCCGTCCCTTCATTCTGAATAGAATCAGGACCCCCCCCGTCCCTTCATTCTGAATAGAATCAGGACCCCCCCCCGTCCCTTCATTCTGAATAGAATCAGGACCCCCCCCCGTCCCTTCATTCTGAATAGAATCAGGACCCCCCCCGTCCCTTCATTCTGAATAGAATCAGGACCCCCCCCCGTCCCTTCATTCTGAATAGAATCAGGACCCCCCCCGTCCCTTCATTCTGAATAGAATCAGGACCCCCCCCCGTCCCTTCATTCTGAATAGAATCAGGACCCCCCCCGTCCCTTCATTCTGAATAGAATCAGGACCCCCCCCGTCCCTTCATTCTGAATAGAATCAGGACCCCCCCCGTCCCTTCATTCTGAATAGAATCAGGACCCCCCCCGTCCCTTCATTCTGAATAGAATCAGGACCCCCCCCGTCCCTTCATTCTGAATAGAATCAGGACCCCCCCCCGTCCCTTCATTCTGAATAGAATCAGGACCCCCCCCCGTCCCTTCATTCTGAATAGAATCAGGACCCCCCCCCGTCCCTTCATTCTGAATAGAATCAGGACCCCCCCCCGTCCCTTCATTCTGAATAGAATCAGGACCCCCCCCCGTCCCTTCATTCTGAATAGAATCAGGACCCCCCCCGTCCCTTCATTCTGAATAGAATCAGGACCCCCCCCCGTCCCTTCATTCTGAATAGAATCAGGACCCCCCCCCGTCCCTTCATTCTGAATAGAATCAGGACCCCACCCCCGTCCCTTCATTCTGAATAGAATCAGGACCCCCCCCCGTCCCTTCATTCTGAATAGAATCAGGACCCCCCCCCGTCCCTTCATTCTGAATATAATCAGGACCCCCCCCCCGTCCCTTCATTCTGAATAGAATCAGGACCCCCCCCCGTCCCTTCATTCTGAATAGAATCAGGACCCCCCCCGTCCCTTCATTCTGAATAGAATCAGGACCCCCCCCGTCCCTTCATTCTGAATAGAATCAGGACCCCCCCCCGTCCCTTCATTCTGAATAGAATCAGGACCCCCCCCGTCCCTTCATTCTGAATAGAATCAGGACCCCCCCCGTCCCTTCATTCTGAATAGAATCAGGACCCCCCCCCGTCCCTTCATTCTGAATAGAATCAGGACCCCCCCCCCGTCCCTTCATTCTGAATAGAATCAGGACCCCCCCCGTCCCTTCATTCTGAATAGAATCAGGACCCCCCCCCGTCCCTTCATTCTGAATAGAATCAGGACCCCCCCCGTCCCTTCATTCTGAATAGAATCAGGACCCCCCCCGTCCCTTCATTCTGAATAGAATCAGGACCCCCCCCCGTCCCTTCATTCTGAATAGAATCAGGACCCCCCCCGTCCCTTCATTCTGAATAGAATCAGGACCCCCCCCCCGTCCCTTCATTCTGAATAGAATCAGGACCCCCCCGTCCCTTCATTCTGAATAGAATCAGGACCCCCCCCCGTCCCTTCATTCTGAATAGAATCAGGACCCCCCCCCGTCCCTTCATTCTGAATAGAATCAGGACCCCCCCCCGTCCCTTCATTCTGAATAGAATCAGGACCCCCCCCGTCCCTTCATTCTGAATAGAATCAGGACCCCCCCCGTCCCTTCATTCTGAATAGAATCAGGACCCCCCCCCGTCCCTTCATTCTGAATAGAATCAGGACCCCCCCCGTCCCTTCATTCTGAATAGAATCAGGACCCCCCCCCCGTCCCTTCATTCTGAATAGAATCAGGACCCCCCCCCCGTCCCTTCATTCTGAATAGAATCAGGACCCCCCCCCCGTCCCTTCATTCTGAATAGAATCAGGACCCCCCCCCGTCCCTTCATTCTGAATAGAATCAGGACCCCCCCCGTCCCTTCATTCTGAATAGAATCAGGACCCCCCCCGTCCCTTCATTCTGAATAGAATCAGGACCCCCCCCGTCCCTTCATTCTGAATAGAATCAGGACCCCCCCCCGTCCCTTCATTCTGAATAGAATCAGGACCCCCCCCGTCCCTTCATTCTGAATAGAATCAGGACCCCCCCCCGTCCCTTCATTCTGAATAGAATCAGGACCCCCCCCGTCCCTTCATTCTGAATAGAATCAGGACCCCCCCCGTCCCTTCATTCTGAATAGAATCAGGACCCCCCCCGTCCCTTCATTCTGAATAGAATCAGGACCCCCCCCCGTCCCTTCATTCTGAATAGAATCAGGACCCCCCCCGTCCCTTCATTCTGAATAGAATCAGGACCCCCCCCGTCCCTTCATTCTGAATAGAATCAGGACCCCCCCGTCCCTTCATTCTGAATAGAATCAGGACCCCCCCCGTCCCTTCATTCTGAATAGAATCAGGACCCCCCCCGTCCCTTCATTCTGAATAGAATCAGGACCCCCCCCCCCGTCCCTTCATTCTGAATAGAATCAGGACCCCCCCCGTCCCTTCATTCTGAATAGAATCAGGACCCCCCCCCGTCCCTTCATTCTGAATAGAATCAGGACCCCCCCCGTCCCTTCATTCTGAATAGAATCAGGACCCCCCCCGTCCCTTCATTCTGAATAGAATCAGGACCCCCCCCCGTCCCTTCATTCTGAATAGAATCAGGACCCCCCCCGTCCCTTCATTCTGAATAGAATCAGGACCCCCCCCGTCCCTTCATTCTGAATAGAATCAGGACCCCCCCCCGTCCCTTCATTCTGAATAGAATCAGGACCCCCCCCGTCCCTTCATTCTGAATAGAATCAGGACCCCCCCCGTCCCTTCATTCTGAATAGAATCAGGACCCCCCCCGTCCCTTCATTCTGAATAGAATCAGGACCCCCCCCCGTCCCTTCATTCTGAATAGAATCAGGACCCCCCCCGTCCCTTCATTCTGAATAGAATCAGGACCCCCCCCGTCCCTTCATTCTGAATAGAATCAGGACCCCCCCCGTCCCTTCATTCTGAATAGAATCAGGACCCCCCCCCGTCCCTTCATTCTGAATAGAATCAGGACCCCCCCCGTCCCTTCATTCTGAATAGAATCAGGACCCCCCCCGTCCCTTCATTCTGAATAGAATCAGGACCCCCCCCGTCCCTTCATTCTGAATAGAATCAGGACCCCCCCCCGTCCCTTCATTCTGAATAGAATCAGGACCCCCCCCCCGTCCCTTCATTCTGAATAGAATCAGGACCCCCCCCCGTCCCTTCATTCTGAATAGAATCAGGACCCCCCCCCCGTCCCTTCATTCTGAATAGAATCAGGACCCCCCCCCCCGTCCCTTCATTCTGAATAGAATCAGGACCCCCCCCCGTCCCTTCATTCTGAATAGAATCAGGACCCCCCCCGTCCCTTCATTCTGAATAGAATCAGGACCCCCCCCGTCCCTTCATTCTGAATAGAATCAGGACCCCCCCCGTCCCTTCATTCTGAATAGAATCAGGACCCCCCCCGTCCCTTCATTCTGAATAGAATCAGGACCCCCCCCGTCCCTTCATTCTGAATAGAATCAGGACCCCCCCCGTCCCTTCATTCTGAATAGAATCAGGACCCCGTCCCGTCCCGTCCCGTCATTCTGAATAGAATCAGGACCCCCCCCCCCCCCCCCTTCATTCTGATCTGGTCCTAGATCAGCAGTCCTATTCTGAGGTTTATGAATACGGGCCAGATCAGTAGATCACTGTTCCAGCTGTGTCTGGTAGTAGAGACTTCATCTCTGAACAGAAGAGATCCAGTAAAATAACATTGTATTGTTCAGTGTGAAACAAACAGGGAAGATCTGATACAGATAACTTCAACAGAAACATGACAATGAGGCTGATTATTATTTACATTCAAAACTAGATTCAACTAGTGTAAGAGACACTGTGTGATAGTAACTCCATGCACGTCCCCTCTAATGGAAGAGATTTGATGGTAACTCCCTCCCGCCATGCTTGAAGGAGAACAAACTGAGCAGAGGCAGGTAGAGAATTGACAAACAACCGAAGATGGCAATAAAGAACATATTTGGAATCTGACAGTGATGTCATCAGTCATGTGTGTGTTTCCCTGACGACGCGGCTGCGGTTGGCGTGGAGCTGAGCCAGCTGGGATCTGAAGCCGCCGCTCTTCTTCCTGGGCTCCTCTTCCTGTGGGGGCGTGGCCTCCTGCTGGGTTAGGGTTTCCATGGTAACGGAGGAGGGGAACACCTGGAAGGTGAGGACCCTGCGTGTACGCTCCAGACCACTGTCATCACTGCTCTCCTGCTGGTCACACCATACACAATGGAGATTTAACGCTAACCGCTAGGGATGTGATTTTATTAACTTAATCATTTGAAATGTCATTGTATATCCCTGTATGTAACAATGTCACATGGATTAGAATTTAATTTAGACAAAGGCCAGCGTTATCAAAGGCCAGGGTTATCAAAGGCCAGGGTTATCAAAGGCCAGGGTTATCAAAGGCCAGGTTTATTAAAGGCCAGGGTTATCAAAGGCCAGGTTTATCAAAGGCCAGCGTTATCAAAGGCCAGGGTTATCAAAGGCCAGCGTTATCAAAGGCCAGCGTTATCAAAGGCCAGCGTTATCAAAGGCCAGGGTTATCAAAGGCCAGGGTTATCAAAGGCCAGGGTTATCAAAGGCCAGGTTTATCAAAGGCCAGGGTTATCAAAGGCCAGTGTTATCAAAGGCCAGGGTTATCAAAGGCCAGGTTTATTAGAGGCCAGGTTTATTAAAGGCCCATACATTTGATTTGTTAACAGCAGCGCTAGATAGAACTTTGTGAAATAACGCAAATCTTGGCTACCTACCGCCTTTCCATCGGGATCGCTATGGAGAGCGCTGCTATGGAGACCACTGCGGTTGAGACTGTTGCATGTTCCCGCCCTCTGACGACTTCCTCTGGACCTCTTCTTCCTCTTCCTCCCTCTGCTCACAGCCTGGCTCTCATATCTCCTCAGGTTCCTACACACAAGGTGTTGGTTACTTCAGTGTGTGTGTTAAATTGAACCTTTATTGAACTGTGTTACCTCAGGTTGTGAGTGTGTGTTACCTCTGTAGGAAAATGTGTGGTCTGGAGCAGGCTGGCTGTTCTCCCCTGGTCTGCTCTCTGTGTCTAATCCGGCCCAGATGGATCCACAGCCTCCTGACAACAACAGCAATACTGTGGGTTACACACACACACACACACACACACCACACCACAGACACACACCACACACACACCTCTCTCTTACCCTTTAACGTTCTGTGGTCTTCTGGGTGTCCACTTCTTCATGAGAACCCATTGGTCACATGACAAGGAAGTGGGATCTGATAGACCAATCAGAGAGAAGGGCTATTAAAATCAGACATCTGCACCTGCTCAGTAGGTTTGTTTTGCTAGGCAACACTCGGTGCAGGACTTCTCTGACGGGGTGGGTGTGTTTGTGTGTGTTCACCATTGTCTGTTAGTTTGTCCAGCGGAGGGTGTCTTCTCCTCTTGGCTTCTCTGTGAAGTCTCTGACAGGTCGAACACAGACCAGGGGGAAGACTCAGTGGAGTGGCCTGAACCACGAAGGAGGGGCCAGAGACAATGCTGTCCAATGAGCAGCAGGATTCAGCGTCTGACTCTACGCCTCTTTCCGTCTGCCCCGTCACCATTCCACCAATCACAGCCTTTCCCTGGCTGACTGACAGCTCTAGCGGTGATGACCCACATTCTGAGACACTGTGGTTTCCATGGTGATGGTTAACCAGGTCATGATCCGTGGCCTCGTCTGAGATCACGATGCTTGAGTCAGCAGATTTCCAGCCCGGCCCTGCCCCTTCACCCTGCCCTCGCCGCCTACTCCTCCTCCTCCTCATCCCCGGCTGGGCAGCAGGATCACTGGAGCCCCAGGCTTCCGAGGCCTTGTTGGAGGCTGAGCGACTCAGTCTGGATGGACGCATGGAGCTTCCCCACCTCATGCAATACTGCAGATTCACCTGCATTACAGGGAGATCATTACACACACAAACCCTGCAGATTCAGCTACAACACAGGGAGATCATTACACACACAAACCCTGCAGATTCAGCTACAACACAGGGAGATCATTACACACACAAACCCTGCAGATTCAGCTACAACACAGGGAGATCATTACACACACAAACCCTGCAGATTCAGCTACAACACAGGGAGATCATTACACACACAAACCCTGCAGATTCAGCTACAACACAGGGAAATCATTACACACACAAACCCTGCAGATTCAGCTACAACACAGGGAGATCATTACACACACAAACCCTGCAGATTCAGCTACAACACAGGGAGATCATTACACACACAAACCCTGCAGATTCAGCTACAACACAGGGAGATCATAAGACCTTGTTGTTCTGGACCAGAACAACAAGGTCTGAAGGAGAAGTAGCTAAATAGCAAGTTGCCATTTCAGACAAAAGATGTGGTATATTACCTGTATAAAATATAAGGCCATGTTTATATGAGCCTCTTTCAAAAAGCCTCTTATTTACCACTTTCTTGCAGGTAGACCCCTTTTATACATATCAGTGGGTAACTAGCAGGGAGGGGTGGGGGGGGGGGGTGTTGTTAAAGTAACTGTCCAGTGTTTCCAGTTTTCTTTTAAATATGACCTATAATTAATTACAATACCAAACATTTTAATTTAGTATGTTAAAAAGCAGCTTCTCTGTGTTGGAATGGTGTGGGCATACGTACCCCAACAACAAAAAGGGCGTATACCGGTCGTTAAATATACTCATGCAGGTAGACCGCTGATTGGCCAGCTCATCAGGAAGGAAATCCTCCTCTACGAGGAAATAGCAAGCATTTCTAAAACTGTCTGTTTGAGATACACGTTTTAGGTTGGGTTTTTAAGTGTTTTTTTCTCTCAAATGTATGCCTTGGCCACAAATACGAGTATAGGTTGAGTCAACAACATTATTTGAGTGTGAGTTAACAGAATAGTAACTTAAGGTTAGATTTTCACTGGACAGTTGGTTTAAACCCTGGGGGTAGTTTGCACTTCAAATTAGGGAGGTGTTTTAAACAATGGAGGTGTCAAACATCTACCTGCAAAAAAAGCAGAAGCATTCACACAAACCCAATTCCTGTATTTTGGTTACAGGGTCTGAAAATGCAGGAATCTTGACTAGTTCTTTCAAATCATATCAAACCCACTTTAGGTGGATTTTAAATGTATCATGTTTTTTGTCTTACCCCTATCCCTTTAAAATATACAAAAAAACAGCCATAAACTTGTGGGATTTTGGTATGTGTATGAACTTTTCCTGTTGAAAAGCGATATCCCAAGTATAAATACTGTAAAGTACACACACTAAAGGGTAAAACAATATGTTTAGTAAAAGGGTTTTGAAATGTGCACATTTCAAGGAGTAAGGCTTTCAAGGTGTTGAGGATCAATGAAGAGTTCAGATGTGCCTTTTGTTAACTAAACAAGGTGTTAACTGGAGGCGAAAAGGAGACATGAGTAGTACTTTAATGTTGCGCTTCTAGCTGCCTACCCTGATGTAGCCACCGGTCTCTCCTCCTTCACTTCCTTGGTCTGTCGAATATTGAGACCTGTGAATAAAAGGACCAACTGTTTGCTGCCTAGCTAACTATTGCCACTAACGTTACTTCCGTCTGTTGTTGTAGCTAACATGCTGCTAGCTAGCTAAGGTAAATGACTGCACTCAAATCTGACCAGCTAGCTACAACAAATGCCCAGCTAGCTAGTTGACTAAGCTAACATAGTTAGCTAACTTTTTGTTGTGTTTATGTTAGCCATCAGCGTCAAAATAGTACTGTATTAGCTGGCTAACGTTACTTACTGAGTCTCAAAATGTTCATAGTCTATCCGTTTAGAAAGAATCATGTCCGTTGTCTCCTGCTTTGAGCTTGCTAACTACCGTAACTAGATGTATGAAAGCAACGGACGGCGAGTGAAAGCAGATTTCGGTTAGGATCGAGGCCACAACAACTCACCCGCAGACAGAACCTCTCTCGCGCAAAGCGCAATTCGAAACTCAGCGCATGCGCAATGGTGACGTGTTCTCCAACGAACGGCTCTTTTTTTTTTTTTACGGAACTTTTTGATGAACGTTGAGAACCGAATAGCATTGGGTAAAAGAGCCGTTCATTCGACTCCCTGATTTGCATTCTACTGCTTTTTTAGCTTAAAAAAACCCAACGTTTTTCTGCAGATAAATTACAACATAGAGTGGGCGAATCCTAAAGTGGGCGAATCCTCACTGCAGAAACAATACATTGTGTCGAGAGCGTGTCAATCTAGTCCACTCTGATTTTTTTCAGTGCATAAAAACAGATGCACAATCGAGCGCATCCTGTCGGCAAATGCTCCGCCCACAACCGGAAAGCTCTCCAGAGGGTGGTGCGGTCTGCACAACGCATCACCGGGGGCAAACTATCTGCCCTCCATGACACCTACAGCACCCAATGTCACAGGAAGGCCAAAAAGATCATCAAGGACAACCGCCACTGCCTGTTCACACTGCTACCATCCAGAAGGCGAGGTCAGTACAGATGCATCAAAGCAGGGACCGAGGGACTGGAAAACAGCTTCTATCTCAAGGCCATCAGACTGTTAAACAGCAATCACTAAATCAGAGAGGCTGCTGCCCACATTGAGACCCAATCACTGGACACTTTAATAAATGGATCACTAGTCACTTTATACAATGCACTCTAAATATTGCTACTTTAATAATGTTTACATATCTTACATTACTCATATCACATGTATATAATTGTATTTTATACCATCTATTGCACCTTGCCTATGTCTTTTGGCCATCGCTCATCCATATATGTACATATTCTCATTCACCCCTTTTAGATTTGTGTGTATTAGGTAGTTTTTGGGAATTGTTAGATTATTTGTTAGATTTCACTGCACTGTTGGAACTAGAAGCACAAGCATTTTGCTACACTCGCATTAACATCTGCTAACCATGTGTGATGTGACAAATACAATTTGATTTGTTTTGATAAAAAATAAATGCAGGCCATGTAATAATTTGGACAGGCAAAAACCCAATTGAATGTGCATTTCACAATCTGACATAATGGACGCTTACCTTTTGGGCTTTACATTGGAGATTTGCAAATTTGTTCATTCTATGTCGGTTTTTAAATAAAGGTTAAATAAATAAAATAAAAAATGAAGCATTTTAAACGAAGAACCGTTTGGGAGTCAAATGAGCCGGCTCTTCTAACGTGAATGGAGCCAGCTCATCCGGCTCAGGAATGCCCTTCTCTCGCGCCAAAGATCGACCACAGCCTCTCGTCATAGAGGACTGAACAAGCACCAGATCCTATTGGCGCGTTCTAGCATAGATCTGCATATTTTCGTTAGGAAACGCCTACTATGTGAAGTGTGCTTGTCCAATCACTAAATTAGCTTGTTGCACTCCTTCTAAACAACGATATTTAATTACAACTTTTGCAAAGTGTAAAGTCTACAAAACTTAGTCCACTCTGTTCATAACAGATTCTAGTTTTCGGATAACTGTATTGAGATACACTTTTTTAATAAATTAGGAAATTTGCGTTATTGGGCTTCCTCTCGGGAAACGCCAAGCAGATACTTCACATGTATACCTCTAGTTGTTCTATCTGTGACAGTACTGTGCAGTGAGTGTGGTGTTCCTGTAGCCAGGGCTGGGACTACATGTCAGATATAACCAATGAGGTAGAGGATGAGAGGACCAAGACGGAAGTGCATGCAAGTAACGTCTTATGACTTGTATCGCAATGAGAAGGAAAATGGTGCTAATTCGTGGATAGAAGTGGACCTTAACAGTGGATGATATCCAGGTAATTGAGTGGGAATGATCACTGGGGTGGTGGTTGCTGGTGGACCCGGGGTCACAACAGACAAGGAAGAAAATATAACATATTATGAGGGCCTCATGAGTGGCCCAGTAGAACATATGAGGGCCTTCCGAGTGGCCCAGTAGAACACATGAGGGCCTCCTGAGTGGCCCAGGTAGAACATATGAGGGCCTCCTGAATGGCCCAGTAGAATATATTATGAGGGCCTCCTGAGTGGCCCAGTAGAATATATTATGAAGGCCTCCTGAGTGGCCCAGTAGAACATATGAGGGACTCCTGAGTGGCCCAGTAGAACATATGAGGGCCTCCTGAGTGGCCAAGTAGAACATATGAGGGCCTCTGAGTTGCCCAGTACACCATATCAGGGCCTCCTGAGTGGTCCAGTAGAATATATTATGAGGGCCTCCTGAGTGACCCAGTAGAACATATGAGGGCCTCCTGAGTGGTCCAGTAGAACATATGAGGGCCTTCTGAGTGGTCCAGTAGAATATATTATGAGGGCCTTCCGAGTGGCCCAGTAGTACATATTATGAGGGCCTCCTGAGTGGCCCAGTAGAATATATTATGAGGGCCTCCTGAGTGGCCCAGTAGAATATATTATGAGGGCCTCCTGAGTGGCCCAGTAGAATATATTATGAGGGCCTTCCGAGTGGCCCAGTAGTACATATTATTAGGGCCTCCTGAGTGGCCCAGTAGAATATATTATGAGGGCCTCCTGAGTGGCCCAGTAGAATATATTATGAGGGCCTCCTGAGTGGCCCGGGTAGAACATATGAGGGCCTCCTGAGTGGCCCAGTAGAATATATTATGAGGGCCTCCTGAGGGGCCCAGGTAGAACATATGAGGGCCTCCTGAGTGGCGCAGTAGAACATATGAGGGCCTCCTGAGTGGCCCAGTAGAACATATTATGAGGGCCTTCTGAGTGGCCCAGTAGAATATATTATGAGGGCCTCCTGAGTAGCCCAGTAGTACATATTATGAGGGCCTCCTGAGTGGCCCAGTAGAATATATTATGAGGGCCTTCTGAGTGGCCCAGTAGAATATATTATGAGGGCCTCCTGAGTGGCCCAGTAGAATATATTATGAGGGACTCCTGAGTGGCGCTGGCACTGCATCGCACTGCTAGAGGTATCACTACAGACCCGGTTTTGATCCCAGGCTGTGTTGCAGCCGGCCGCGACCGGGAGACCCATGAGGCGGCGCACAATTGTCCAGGCTAAGGGACGGTTTGGCTGAGAAGGAGCTGAGTGTAGATGGAAGCAGTGTGGTGAGGACCGCTGAGTTCAGAGATGGAACCTGACTAGAGTATGGATGTATTACCTGTGGTGAGGACCGCTGAGTTCAGAGATGGAACCTGACTAGAGTATGGATGTAGTACCTGTGGTGAGGACCGCTGAGTTCGGGTCTTGTCCCGAGGATGAAAAGGATGATTCGGGTCCAGTGGGAGTGAGATTTGTGGAAAGGATGGATTCTTGCATTTTTGTCTGATCCATATGTGGTGTCAGGTTTGGGTGGAGAAGAGGTTGGGGACTGTTGAGTTGGTTGAGAGTAACTCGGAGTGGATTAGTGATGATTTATGTGAAAAAAAAGGACAATCTCTCTCTCTATTTCTGTCTTGCTTCTCCTTCATTTTGGAAGAATGTATTTGTTCAAAACTGTAGTTGACTCAGAGAGAAAGACAATAGTTGAACAGTTTTGAACAAATACATTTTTCTTGTGTCATTTGTCTTGTCTTGTGTTGTGGTGTCTTGGTCGTGTTGTTGTGTCTTGTGGTGTGTTGTGGTGTCTTGGTCGTCTTGTGGTGTCTTGTGTTGTGTTGTGGTGTCTTGGTCGTCTTGTTGTGTCTTGTGGTGTGTTGTGGTGTCTTGGTCGTCTTGTGGTGTCTTGTGGTGTCTTGTGGTGTCTTGTGGTGTCTTGTGGTGTGTTGTGGTGTCTTGGTCGTCTTGTGGTGTCTTGTGGTGTGTTGTGGTGTCTTGTGGTGTCTTGTGGTGTGTTGTGGTGTCTTGGTCGTCTTGTGGTGTCTTGTGGTGTGTTGTGGTGTCTTGGTCGTGTTGTCTTGTGTTGTGGTGTGTTGTGGTGTCTTGGTCGTGTTGTCTTGTGGTGTGTTGTGGTGTCTTGTGGTGTGTTGTTCTGGTGTCTTGTGTGATGTGTTGTGGTGTGTTGTGGTGTGTTGTGGTGTCTTGTGGTGTGTTGTGGTGTCTTGGTCGTGTTGTCTTGTGGTGTGTTGTGGTGTCTTGTGGTGTGTTGTTCTGGTGTCTTGTGGTGTGTGTGATGTGTTGTGGTGTGTTGTGTTGAAGGTCTTCCAATACCAATAGAGAATTAGTATTTAAATGACAACAGTAACCCAGCTCTGGTAAACCTCCAGACAGGATACATATGGTTAGGGTTAGGGTTAATATGGTTCACAGCTAACAAATTAAAACCAGGTGCAGATGCAAGCGTGCGCACACACACACACAAACACACACACACACACACACACACACACACACACACACACACACACACACACACACACACACACACACACACACACACACACACACACACACACACACACACACACACACACACACACACAGAGAAAGGTCTGGTTACACCACAGCTGGCTTTATTACATAATTTTCAGTTTACAACAAATGCATTTTCAGTGTGATTTGTGTGTGTGTGTGTTTAGTGTGTGTAAGCGTGTGTGTTTGTGTTTCTCTGTGTGTGTGTGTGTTGGGTATATGTAACTACCGATCTGTGTGTGTGATGTCTAAATGACTGTCTGATCTAGAATAATAACAGATAAGAGACACTTTCACTGAAAACATACGACTTTGTAAGTCAAAGTCTTTTAAACTTAAGACTGTTTGAAAAGTTAAGACTGTCTGAAAAGTTAAGACTGTTTGAAAATTTAAGACTGTTTGAAAAGTTAAGACTGTTTGAAAAGTTAAGACTGTTTGAAAAGTTAAGACTGTCTGAAAAGTTAAGACTGTTTGAAAAGTTAAGACTGTTTGAAAAGTTAAGACTGTCTGAAAAGTTAAGACTGTTTGAAAAGTTAAGACTGAAAAGTTAAGACTGTCTGAAAAGTTAAGACTGTTTTGCCAGACATTGACACTGTGTGTAACGCCTTCCACTAGAATATCACATTTAGTGTAAAATACAGACGTACTGATACAGACCTCACAGAGAGGGATCTCTTCTAGAAAAACACAATACAAAAATCAACAACAACAATGGACCTACAGCTGCAACATCTTACACATTCAATATCAGTAACTCTCTGATAAGAGAGGCTTTGGTTGTTTGCGCTTATCTAGTTAATGGTGGAATCTGTCATTTAACTAATTTAAAAGATTCAGCAATCTGGAGTCTCTTGTGTCTTTCGGACGAGCTAAAAGTTTAGCTTCCAAGTTCTGCCATTTTGCTAAAACCTGGAAAACCAAAGAGCACCATATGACTTTAATTCAAAACCCAGAGAACACCTTTTTGTTTATTTTTCATAACTGAAAAGATTCTTACGGACTGCAGCTTTAACAGCTCGTTAGAACACAGCTCGTTAGCTCTAACGAGCTGGTTAGCTCATTAGCAGACCCAGCGGATGAAGCGTTCGAAGAAGGTGGGTTTCCCCAGCGTGGCGTAGTCCTCTCCTCTGAAGATGGCCGACGTGTCTCCCAGGGCAACCTTCCTCAGCACTTCCTGGTCCGTGTCGGTCCCCATGGCGATCACCGTGGGAATACCCTCGGCCCGCCGCATGGCTGAGACACCCTCCTCCAGGCTGTCGCCCGCGGTGATGCCATCGGTGATAAAGACGAAGGACAGTTCAGCGTTACGACGTGCCAGGCGACTGCCCTGTAGACCACACAGAGAGACAGTACAGTTATACAGCATTAGGACTGCCAGGAGACTGCCCTGTAGACCACACAGAGAGACAGTACAGTTATACAGCGTTACGACGTGCCAGGAGACTGCCCTGTAGACCACACAGAGAGACAGTACAGTTATACAGCGTTAGGACTGCCAGGAGACTGCCCTGTAGACCACACAGAGAGACAGTACAGTTATACAGCGTTACGACGTGCCAGGAGACTGCCCTGTAGACCACACAGAGAGACAGTACAGTTATACAGCGTTAGGACTGCCAGGAGACTGCCCTGTAGACCACACAGAGAGACAGTACAGTTATACAGCGTTAGGACTGCCAGGAGACTGCCCTGTAGACCACACAGAGAGACAGTACAGTTATACAGCGTTAGGACTGCCAGGAGACTGCCCTGTAGACCACACAGAGAGACAGTACAGTTATACAGCGTTAGGACTGCCAGGAGACTGCCCTGTAGACCACACAGAGAGACAGTACAGTTATACAGCGTTAGGACTGCCAGGAGACTGCCCTGTAGACCACACAGAGAGACAGTACAGTTATACAGCGTTAGGACTGCCAGGAGACTGCCCTGTAGACCACACAGAGAGACAGTACATTTATACAGCGTTAGGACTGCCAGGAGACTGCCCTGTAGACCACACAGAGAGACAGTACAGTTATACAGCGTTAGGACTGCCAGGAGACTGCCCTGTAGACCACACAGAGAGACAGTACAGTTATACAGCGTTAGGACTGCCAGGAGACTGCCCTGTAGACCACACAGAGAGACAGTCCAGTTATACAGCGTTAGGACTGCCAGGAGACTGCCCTGTAGACCACACAGAGAGACAGTACAGTTATACAGCGTTAGGACTGCCAGGAGACTGCCCTGTAGACCACACAGAGAGACAGTACAGTTATACAGCGTTAGGACTGCCAGGAGACTGCCCTGTAGACCACACAGAGAGACAGTACAGTTATACAGCGTTAGGACTGCCAGGAGACTGCCCTGTAGACCACACAGAGAGACAGTACAGTTATACAGCGTTAGGACTGCCAGGAGACTGCCCTGTAGACCACACAGAGAGACAGTACAGTTATACAGCGTTAGGACTGCCAGGAGACTGCCCTGTAGACCACACAGAGAGACAGTACAGTTATACAGCGTTAGGACTGCCAGGAGACTGCCCTGTAGACCACACAGAGAGACAGTACAGTTATACAGCGTTAGGACTGCCAGGAGACTGCCCTGTAGACCACACAGAGAGACAGTACAGTTATACAGCGTTAGGACTGCCAGGAGACTGCCCTGTAGACCACACAGAGAGACAGTACAGTTATACAGCGTTAGGACTGCCAGGAGACTGCCCTGTAGACCACACAGAGAGACAGTACAGTTATACAGCGTTAGGACTGCCAGGAGACTGCCCTGTAGACCACACAGAGAGACAGTACAGTTATACAGCGTTAGGACTGCCAGGAGACTGCCCTGTAGACCACACAGAGAGACAGTACAGTTATACAGCGTTAGGACTGCCAGGAGACTGCCCTGTAGACCACACAGAGAGACAGTACAGTTATACAGCATTAGGAGTATTGAAAACAGTGGAGGGTGCAGGAGTATTGAAAACAGGGGAGGGTGCTGGAGTATTAAATACAGTGGAGGGTGCTGGAGTATTGAACAGTGGAGGGTGCTGGAGTATTGAACAGGGGAGGGTGCTGGAGTATTGAACAGTGGAGGGTGCTAGAGTATTGAACAGTGGAGGGTGCTGGAGTATTGAACAGTGGAGGGTGCTGGAGTATTGAACAGTGGAGGGTGCTGGAGTATTGAACAGTGGAGGGTGCTGGAGTATTGAACAGTAGAGGGTGCTGGAGTATTGAACAGTGGAGGGTGCTGGAGTATTGAACAGTGGAGGGTGCTGGAGTATTGAACAGTAGAGGGTGCTGGAGTATTGAACAGGGGAGGGTGCTGGAGTATTGAACAGTGGAGGGTGCTAGAGTATTGAACAGTGGAGGGTGCTGGAGTATTGAACAGTGGAGGGTGCTGGAGTATTGAACAGTGGAGGGTGCTGGAGTATTGAACAGTGGAGGGTGCTGGAGTATTGAACAGTAGAGGGTGCTGGAGTATTGAACAGTGGAGGGTGCTGGAGTATTGAACAGTGGAGGGTGCTGGAGTATTGAACAGTAGAGGGTGCTGGAGTATTGAACAGTGGAGGGTGCTAGAGTATTGAACAGTGGAGGGTGCTGGAGTATTGAACAGTGGAGGGTGCTAGAGTATTGAACAGTGGAGGGTGCTGGAGTATTGAACAGTGGAGGGTGCTGGAGTATTGAACAGTGGAGGGTGCTGGAGTATTAAATACAGTGGAGGGTGCTGGAGTATTGAACAGTAGAGGGTGCTGGAGTATTGAACAGTGGAGGGTGCTAGAGTATTGAACAGTGGAGGGTGCTAGAGTATTGAACAGTAGAGGGTGCTGGAGTATTGAACAGTGGAGGGTGCTAGAGTATTGAACAGTAGAGGGTGCTAGAGTATTGAACAGTGGAGGGTGCTGGAGTATTGAACAGTGGAGGGTGCTGGAGTATTGAACAGTGGAGGGTGCTGGAGTATTAAATACAGTGGAGGGTGCTGGAGTATTGAACAGTAGAGGGTTGCTGGAGTATTGAACAGTGGAGGGTGCTGGAGTATTGAACAGTAGAGGGTGCTGGAGTATTAAATACAGTGGAGGGTGCTAGAGTATTGAACAGGGGAGGGTGCTGGAGTATTGAACAGTGGAGGGTGCTGGAGTATTGAACAGTAGAGGGTGCTGGAGTATTGAAGAGTGGAGGGTGCTGGAGTATTAAATACAGTGGAGGGTGCTGGAGTATTGAACAGTAGAGGGTGCTGGAGTATTGAACAGTGGAGGGTGCTGGAGTATTGAACAGTAGAGGGTGCTGGAGTATTGAACAGTGGAGGGTGCTGGAGTATTAAATACAGTGGAGGGTGCTGGAGTATTGAACAGTAGAGGGTGCTAGAGTATTGAACAGTGGAGGGTGCTGGAGTATTGAAAACAGGGGAGGGTGCTGGAGTATTGAACAGTGGAGGGTGCTGGAGTATTGAACAGTGGAGGGTGCTGGAGTATTGAACAGTAGAGGGTGCTAGAGTATTGAACAGTGGAGGGTGCTGGAGTATTGAACAGTAGAGGGTGCTAGAGTATTGAACAGTGGAGGGTGCTGGAGTATTGAAAACAGGGGAGGGTGCTGGAGTATTGAACAGTGGAGGGTGCTGGAGTATTGAACAGTGGAGGGTGCTGGAGTATTGAACAGTAGAGGGTGCTGGAGTATTGAACAGTGGAGGGTGCTGGAGTATTGAACAGTGGAGGGTGCTGGAGTATTGAACAGTGGAGGGTGCTGGAGTATTGAACAGTGGAGGGTGCTGGAGTATTGAACAGTGGAGGGTGCTGGAGTATTGAACAGTGGAGGGTGCTGGAGTATTGAACAGTGGAGGGTGCTGGAGTATTGAACAGTGGAGGGTGCTGGAGTATTGAACAGTGGAGGGTGCTGGAGTATTGAACAGTGGAGGGTGCTGGAGTATTGAACAGTGGAGGGTGCTGGAGTATTGAACAGTAGAGGGTGCTAGAGTATTGATCAGTAGAGGGTGCTGGAGTATTGAACAGTAGAGGGTGCTGGAGTATTGAACAGTGGAGGGTGCTAGAGTATTGAACAGTAGAGGGTGCTGGAGTATTGAACAGTGGAGGGTGCTGGAGTATTGAACAGTAGAGGGTGCTAGAGTATTGAACAGTAGAGGGTGCTAGAGTATTGAACAGTAGAGGGTGCTGGAGTTTTGAACAGTAGAGGGTGCTAGAGTATTGAACAGTAGAGGGTGCTGGAGTATTGAACAGTGGAGGGTGCTGGAGTATTAAATACAGTGGAGGGTGCTGGAGTATTGAACAGGGGAGGGTGCTGGAGTATTGAACAGTGGAGGGTGCTGGAGTATTGAACAGTGGAGGGTGCTGGAGTATTAAATACAGTGGAGGGTGCTGGAGTATTGAACAGTGGAGGGTGCTGGAGTATTGAACAGTAGAGGGTGCTAGAGTATTGAACAGTGGAGGGTGCTGGAGTATTGAACAGTAGAGGGTGCTGGAGTATTGAACAGTGGAGGGTGCTGGAGTATTGAACAGTAGAGGGTGCTGGAGTATTGAACAGTGGAGGGTGCTGGAGTATTGAACAGTGGAGGGTGCTGGAGTATTGAACAGTGGAGGGTGCTGGAGTATTGAACAGTGGAGGGTGCTAGAGTATTGAACAGTGGAGGGTGCTGGAATATTGAAAACAGGGGAGGGTGCTGGAGTATTGAACAGTGGAGGGTGCTGGAGTATTGAACAGTGGAGGGTGCTAGAGTATTGAACAGTGGAGGGTGCTAGAGTATTGAACAGTGGAGGGTGCTGGAGTATTGAACAGGGGAGGGTGCTGGAGTATTGAACAGTGGAGGGTGCTGGAGTATTGAACAGTAGAGGGTGCTAGAGTATTGAACAGTAGAGGGTGCTGGAGTATTGAACAGTAGAGGGTGCTGGAGTATTGAACAGTGGAGGGTGCTAGAGTATTGAACAGTAGAGGGTGCTGGAGTATTGAACAGTGGAGGGTGCTGGAGTATTAAATACAGTGGAGGGTGCTGGAGTATTGAACAGTAGAGGGTGCTGGAGTATTGAACAGTAGAGGGTGCTGGAGTATTGAACAGTAGAGGGTGCTGGAGTATTGAACAGTAGAGGGTGCTGGAGTATTGAACAGTGGAGGGTGCTGGAGTATTGAACAGTGGAGGGTGCTGGAGTATTGAACAGTAGAGGGTGCTAGAGTATTGAAAACAGGGGAGGGTGCTAGAGTATTGAACAGTGGAGGGTGCTAGAGTATTGAAAACAGGGGAGGGTGCTAGAGTATTGAAAACAGGGGAGGGTGCTGGAATATTGAAAACAGGGGAGGGTGCTGGAATATTGAAAACAGGGTGGCCATCATTTTAACCCCATCTTAATGAGATATTTTTAATGTTTATATAATTTGTTTTGAGAATACAATATAGCTATTTGAATGATTTATTTTATACAGGGGTTTTTGCTTATCTTTATCAGGGTTAGGGCCAGGGATCGGGTTTATCAGGGGTGCCAATAATTATGGATCTGACTGTACCTGTGACATCACCAGGTTGTTGACAGCGTGTATGATGGCGCTGCCCAGAGAGGAGGCGGAGTCCATGTAGCTCATCCCTGCCAGCGAATCAGCGATCACCGTCAGATTGTGCGTGAGCGAAAACTCCACCCTCTGTTCTGACTGGCCGCCGTACTGCAGCAGGGCCACGCGGGCGTTCCTGTCGTCTGATTGGCCGTTGGCCAGGGTGAGGCGGCGCGCCACATTCTCGATGAACTCCTTGGCGCGGCGGTGGTTCTCCACTCCCATCCTCTCTGACCCGTCCAGCATGAACACAAGGTCCACAGGGCGCTGGATACAGCTGGCCACCGCTGGTTCTGAAACACACACACACACGTTGAAGGGACACACACACGTTGAATTTAAGAACACACCCGAAGTCGTAAAATGTCTAGCTAGTAATTTGTTATACTAAAAAGCTAGCAAGAGGTTGCATAGCAACAGCATCAAGTTTCGGTAGATAGGTGAAGAGCTATTACGCTCAACTGAAAGGATACCGCTCGTTTACAGTAAAATGAACTAATAGTATATAGTATGTAGTATACAGGGATTCAGGAAGTGTTTTAAGAGTTTCAAGTGACAGAAACGGCTCAACATCACAGCCATTATGCAAAATGTTGCATTGATGTGTCTAAAACTGCAGTTCCCAGCCAACTTAACAGGATTTTTTTAAAACCAAGATCCAGAATAGTAGCTATTCACTAACCTTAGGGACAAGCTTAGAGATATGATTAGTGGCTTAATTTACAACATGAAAGCTTATCTACTCTGGCAGTTGTAATAGCTAACAATGTTAGCTTCCTCTCAGAGCTATGTACGCTAATGCAAAGTCCATAAAGCTAATTAATTTGAAATATTCAGAGCGATAGGCCACTGTCAGGCACGCCCCCCCCCCTCCCCCCAAGGAGCAGGAGAACAGTGGGCGATGAAACATGACATGTCGAATCAACATTCCCAACGGTCACTTTCCAATATGGCCGCCGGTATACCGAATTTGGTTAACGGTACACCCAATATGGCCGCCGGTACACCCACCAAGCACGTTACTTAATCGTTCTTCCTTTCTAATCTGTGAAATCCCGTTCTACCTTTATAGTTAGTTAATTCTTTAAATCTCTGGTTTTATTATCATTGTTCAGCCTCAGGGTGATGGGATGTCATGTTAATGTTAACGTTTAAATGTTTTCCACGTCAAAGCGCATTTGTTTATTTATTGCCAATCGAGGAAGTACAGAGAACGAGTTAATGTTAGTTAAGGTTAGTTAATGATAGTTACGGTTAGTTACGGTTAGTTAAGGTTAGTTAAGGTTAGTTAATGTTAGTTAAGGTTAGTTAATGATAGTTAAGGTTAGTTAAGGTTAGTTAATGTTAGTTTAGGTTAGTTAATGATAGTTAAGGTTAGTTAAGGTTAGTTAATGTTAGTTAAGGTTAGTTAAGGTTAGTTAAGGTTAGTTAAGGTTCGTTAAGGTTAGTTAAGGTTCGTTAAGGTTAGTTAAGGTTAGTTAATGGTAGTTAAGGTTAGTTAAGGAACAAGTCAAAATCAGAATGAAAATCTTTAAATCTCAATACTCAGAATGATCTTACCAGTTTTACAGGGAAGGTCAGGACACACAATCACAGGGTCTAAGAGAGAAGTTATTGATCATTTATCTCTGTTATACAAGTACTATGTGTACAAGAGAATGTGTGTGTTTACTGTATGTTGTATGTAGGCCCCGTGTGGCTCAGTTGGTAGAGCATGGTGCTTGCAAGGCCAGGGTTGTGGGTTCGATTCCCACGGGGGACCAGTACAAAAAAAGTATGAATGTATGTACTTGTAAGTCGCTCTGGATAAGAGAGTCTGCTAAATGACTTAAATGTAAATGTAATGTAAGTGTGTGTGTGTGTGTGTGTGTGTGTGTGTGTGTGTGTGTGTGTGTGTGTGTGTGTGTGTGTGTGTGTGTGTGTGTGTGTGTGTGTGTGTGTGTGTGTGTGTGTGTGTGTGTGTGTGTGTGTGTGTGTGTGTGTACCTGGGCAGAGCACGGTCTCTATCTTGTCGATGAACTCCTCTGCCACCAGGTCGGCGAAGCGTCTCATCCCCAGCACCCTACCGTCTCTCTGACAGGCTATACTCTTCAGGCTCTCATTCTCCTCTATCTGGTCAAACATGTCCCCAATACCTATAGCGCTCACATCCACACTGGGGTCGCTGCTCACACACACACACACACACACACACAAATCATCAGATAGGTGGCACACACAGCTGATAAAACATGTGACCCCCCTCGACACACACACACACACACACACACACACACACACACACCCCCCCCCCCCCCCCCGCCCCCCCCCCCCGCAACACACGCACAGCTCCGTCCCCCCGGGTCTGGTACCTGCAGAGGTATGTGAGCAGTGAGTCGTCGTCCCTGGGGTCAAACCGTCCGTCTGTGATGACCACCACGGTGACGTTGGCTTTAGCTCGGCGGCTGTCCTTGATCAGGTGGTCGTAGGCGTACTTCAGCGCTGACGGGGTCCACGTCCCACCGGCTATCCACTCCAGACGCTTCACTGCATCCTGAAGACAGACGGACAGGCAGAGGGTGGGAAGGTGTTAGCCCACTGAGCTCGGGGAGTTAATGCAAGTCTTCAGTTCTCATCCTGCAAAGGGTCCGGCCGAAGGAGGGCGGGGGTGTGTGTGTGTTTATGTCTCAGTCTGGGTTCGAAGGTCAAACTCAGGCGATCTGAACACCACAAGACTGTGTCGCCCGCTGAGCTAAAGCCTAGGCATTAACTTGGGGAGCTAATACAAGTCTTCAGGTGTCAGGTAATGTTAGATGTGTGTGTCGCTCCACTTCAAGACAGACCGGGAGTCACATATTATTGTTATATAGTTTATTATTATTATATTACTTTGAGGTAGAGGTCACATATTATTGGTATATAGTTTATTATTGTTATTATTGTTATATTACCTTGAAGTAGGACGATTAAATCCTATATGCTAATCGTCCTCCTAAAAGATAGGCTATATCCTATCCTAGTAGCCTGTTTGCTAGTAGCCTGTTTGCTAGTAGCCTGTTTTAGCCTGTTTGCTAGTAGCCTGTTTGCTAGTAGCCTGTTTGCTAGTAGCCTGTTTGCTAGTAGCCTGTTTGCTAGTAGCCTGTTTGCTAGTAACCTGTTTGCTAGTAGCCTGTTTGCTAGTAGCCTGTTTGCTAGTAGCCTGTTTGCTAGTAGCCTGTTTGCTAGTAGCCTGTTTGCTAGTAGCCTGTTTGCTAGTAGCCTGTTTGCTAGTAGCCTGTTTGCTAGTAGCCTGTTTGCTAGTAGCCTGTTTGCTAGCAGCCTGTTTGCTAGTAGCCTGTTTGCTAGCAGCCTGTTTGCTAGTAGCCTGTTTGCTAGTAGCCTGTTTGCTAGTAGCCTGTTTGCTAGTAACCTGTTTGCTAGTAGCCTGTTTGCTTGTAACCTGTTTGCTAGTAGCCTGTTTGCTAGTAGCCTGTTTGCTAGTAGCCTGTTTGCTAGTAGCCTGTTTGCTAGTAGCCTGTCCACGCGTTTTCCTTATCAATGATGATCTCATTTTTTTGATCGCACTTCGACTCACGTTGGTTGAGCACCCTGCACTTCTTTTCTATTTAACCTTTATTTAACTTTACATTATCAATATGTATTTACAGACACAGTAGTAAACTATAGTCTAATAGTCTAAATTAATTTCCTTGGAAAGATAACTGTCAGTGATTCTCTGCCCATTCATAGGCAGCCTACTCTATTTCAATGAGAGGAGACATATACAAGGCCCAACTAGGAGAGGAGACATATACTAGGCCCAACTAGGAGAGGAGACATATACTAGGCCCAACTAGGAGAGGAGACATATACTAGGCCCAACTAGGAGAGGAGAGGTAGACTAGGCCCAACTAGGAGAGGAGAGGTAGACTAGGCCCAACTAGGAGAGGAGAGGTAGACTAGGCCCAACTAGGAGAGGAGACATATACTAGGCCCAACTAGGAGAGGAGAGGTAGACTAGGCCCAACTAGGAGAGGAGAGGTAGACTACTTAAATTGAAGCAGCGAATGCTGAGTGCGATTAATGTGACAAAGGTTGTACTTTTAATACAGAAGGTAGGCCCAGGCTAACGCATACAAACCAGAAAGATGTCCGTTTCCAAATGATCTGCCGGACAACAAAATATATTTTCATCCCAAAGTCATCTGTCTGACCCGCTCGTCCGCCCGCAGCATGAAAAATGCAGAACGTCCTGTCGGACCCACCAGGGAATACAGCCCTCTACCTTGAAGCCCCGATCCACATACCTTGAAGGCAGACAGGGAGTCAATCTTGGAGTCATTGAGCCTGATGGCCTGGAAGGTTCCACTGTGACTGTACTGTACCACCCCCACTCTGGTACCTGCAGGGTCGGAGTCACCAGGGAGGAAAAAAACGTAACATTCTACACAATCGGTACTACCAGGAGAAGTTACCTGGGTGTAAAAAAAATAGTTTTGAGTGATCAGGATCTGAATTCACACCGCACAAATAAGCCTATAGTCGTAGTCGTAGTGTGTGTGTGTGTGTGTGTGTGTGTGTGTGTGTGTGTGTGTGTGTGTGTGTGTGTGTGTGTGTGTGTGTGTGTGTGTGTGTGTGTGTGTGTGTGTGTGTGTGTGTGTGTGTGTGTGTGTGTGTGTGTGTACCTGTCTCTGAGTTGGGGTCCTTGGCCATAGACCCCAGTCTGTTGATGGTGTTGATGACAAAGTTCTTCTCCAGAGTGAAGTTGGCGAGACCAACGGACTCTGAGCTGTCAATCACAAACACGATGTCCAGCGCCCCGCACCGCTTCTCACAGTCTGCACGGACAACACGACAGGGTTACAGGGGTTAATGGTGCTCAGCGACTAACACTTATTCTTTGTTCGCCTCATGTTCACCTCCAAAACAAAGGTCATGTGGTTTGGTCAGAAGAATGCCCCTCTCCCCACAGGTGTGATTACTACCTCTGTGGGTATAGAGCTTGAGGTAGTCACCTCATACAAGTACTTGGGAGTATGGCTAGACGGTACACTGTCCTTCTCTCAGCACATATCAAAGCTGCAGACTAAAGTTAAATCTAGACTTGGTTTCCTCTATCGTAATCGCTCCTCTTTCACCCCAGCTGCCAAACTAACCCTGATTCAGATGACCATCCTACCCATGCTAGATTACAGAGACATAATTTATAGATCGGCAGGTAAGGGTACTCTCGAGCGGCTAGATGTTCTTTACCATTCGGCCATCAGATTTGCCACCAATGCTCCTTATAGGACAAATCACTGCACTCTACTCCTCTGTAAACTGGTCATCTCTGTATTCCCATCGCAAGACCTACTGGTTGATGCTTATTTATAAAACCCTCTTAGGCCTCACTCCCCCCTATCTGAGATATCTACTGCAGCCCTCATCCTCCACATACAACACCCGTTCTGCCAGTCACATTCTGTTAAAGGTCCCCAAAGCACACACATCCCTGGGTCGCTCCTCTTTTCAGTTCGCTGCAGCTAGCGACTGGAACGAGCTGCAACAAACACTCAAACTGGACAGTTTAATCTCCAACTCTTCATTCAGACTCAATCATGGACACTCTTACTGACAGTTGTGGCTGCTTTGCGTGATGTATTGTTGTCTCTACCTTCTTGACCTTTGTGTATCATGTTGTGCTGTGTGTTGTGGGATCGTGAGGTCAGTAAGATCGTGAGGTCGGTGGGATCGTAAGGTCAGTAGGATCGTAAGGTCAGTAGGATCGTGAGGTCGGTGGGATCGTGAGATCAGTAGGATCGTGAGGTCAGTGGGATCGTGAGGTCAGTAGGATCGTGAGGTCAGTAGGATCGTGAGGTCAGTAGGATCGTGAGGTCGGTGGGATCGTGAGGTCAGTAGGATCGTGAGGTCAGTAGGATCGTGAGGTCGGTGGGATCGTGAGGTCGGTGGGATCGTGAGGTCGTGAGGTCAGTGGGATCGTGAGGTCAGTAGGATCGTGGGATCGTGAGGTCGTGAGGTCAGTGGGATCGTAAGGTCGGTGGGATCGTGAGGTCGGTGGGATCGTGAGGTCTTGGATGTTTCTTCTTTAATCTTGGAGCCTGATACAGAACTACCACTGAACAAAAATATAAACGCAACATGTGAAGTGTTGGTCCCATGTGTAATGAGCTGAAATAAAAGATCTCAGAAATGTTCCGTACGCACAAAAAACTTATTTCTCTCAAATGTGCATACATTGGTTTACATCCCTGTTAGTGAGCATTTCTCCTTTGCCAAGATAATCCATCCACCTGACAGGTGTGGCATATCAAGAAGCTGATTAAACAGCATGACCATTACACAGGTGCACCTTGTGCTGGGGACAATAAAAGGCCACTCTAAAATGTGTAGTGTTGTCACACAACACAATGCCACAGATGTCTCAAGTTTTGAGGGAGCGTGTAATTGGCATGCTGACTGCAGGAATGTCCACCAGCACTTCTGCCAGAGAATTGAGTGTTCATTTCTGCCTCCAACGTCGCTTTAGAGAATTTGGCAGTACGTCCAGCCAGCCTCACAACTGCAGACCACGTGTATGGTGAACAGAGTGCCCCATGGTGGTGGTTGGGTTATGGTATGGGCACAGGTATAAGCTACGGACAACGAACACAATTGCATTTTATCAATGGCAATTTGAATGCACAGAGATACCGTGATGAGATCCTGAGGCCCATTGTCGTGCCATTCAGCCGCCGCCATCACCTCATGTTTCAGCATGATATTGCACAGCCTCGTGTCGCAAGGATCTGTACACAATTCCTGGATGCTGCAAATGTCCCAGTTCTTCCATGGCCTGCATACTCACCAGACATGTCACCCCATTGAGCATGTTTGGGATGCTCTGGATCGACATGTACGACAGCGTGTTCCAGTTCACACCAAAAATCCAGCTACTTCACACAGCCATTGAAGAGGAGTGGAACATTCCACAGGCCCCGATCAGCAGCCTGATCAACTCTATGTGAAGGAGATGTGTCACGCTGCATGAGGCAAATGGTGGTCACACCAGATACTGACTGGTTCTGATCCAAGCCCCTACCTTTTTTATGTATCTGTGACCAACAGATGCATATCTGCATTCCTAGTAATGGGAAATCCATAGATTAGGACCTAATTAATTAATTTCCATTGACTGATTTCCTGATATGAACTGTGTTGGATCTTGCGTTTATATTTTTGTTCAGTATAACTTTCATCTCATCATTCCACCCTGTTAATTCAGGTCATGTGCAAAAGTATACTATGACATTACGATGTTTAACTACATACCATACAGTATATATTGAGATACAATGTTTAACTACAGTACATACAGCATTGGCCTCATGGTGAAATTCCTGAGCGGTTTTCTTTCTCTCTGGCAACTAAGTTAGGAAGGACGCCTGTAACTTTGTATTGACTGGGTGTATTGATACACCATCCAAAGCATAATTAATTACTTCACCATGCTCCTAGGGATATTCAGCAGTTTTCTTTTTTACACATCTACCAATCGGTGCCCTTCTTTGCAAAGGCATTGAAAAATCTCCATGGTCTTTTGTGGTTGAATCTGTCCTTGATTGAGAGACCTTACAGATAATTGTATGTGTGGGGTACAACAATGGGGTAGCTATTCAAAAATCATGTTAACCACAATTATTGAGTCCATGCAACTTATCAAAATGTTTACTCCTGAACTTATTTAGGCGGTTGAATACTTATGGACTCAAGATATTTCAGCTTTTAATGTTTTTTTTTCTTTTTCTACAAACATACAAACATTCCACTTTTGACATTATGGATTATTGTGTGTAGATCAAGGACTCAAAATATCAATTTAATCCATTTTAAATTCAGGCTGTAACACAACAAAATGTGGAACAAGTCAAAGGGGTGTGAATTCTTTCTGAAAGCGCTGTAGTCCACGAGTTTGGTGATGTTTGAAGGTAATTGAAGGGAGTTTTAAACCCGAGTGATAAACTGGTTGGTATTTCCCCCATTATAAGTAATGGAGTAATGGTAATGGAGGTATAAGTAATGGAGGTTGCTAATGGCAACGTGAACAAGATGGCACCCAAACTTTTTATACTTTTTTCAACAATATTTTTTAGCTCCTATTGGATTTATTTTCTATGAACGAAGTCTCAGTTAACTTCAGGTAATATATGCACTTATGCAATGTGAAGATAGAATGTGTTAAACATGTTAAACAGTTTGCTAGCTTTATGCTAATAGAACATTTGTTTTGCTAGCTTTTGTTGTTATACACTAACTTCTATACGGATTGAATAGGCTCAGGTTATATGCACTAGTTATTTGACTGTTACTGAGAGGTAATTAGCGGATTCTGCAGATATATGGAGATAGCTTTTTGAACTTGAGGCCTTTATTTTTTGGAATGTGAAAAATACTAAATACTACAATGCACTTGTAATGACAAAACATGAAAAAAGTAAAACTACTGTATAATTTAATGCATCTTGGAGTCTAATACTGAACACTACTAACTTTTGTCCGTCTCGTCATTCCACCCTGTTAATTCAGGGCCATTATCTGCTGACCAGGTCTCAGTCGGAGGCATGTAACACGTGGATTTCAGGCTGTGTGTGTGTGTGTGTGTGTGTGTGTGTGTGTGTGTGTGTGTGTGTGTGTGTGTGTGTGTGTGTGTGTGTGTGTGTGTGTGTGTGTGTGTGTGTGTGTGTGTCTGAATAACTCACCACAGCAGCCACAGGTCTCTCTGATGTAGTTCATGACATCACATTCCTACAATGAAAACATCACATTTCATCACATGACCTTTCTCTGAGAGGGATGACAAAAGAGTGATAAGAGGGATAGAGGGGATGGAGGGATGGAGGGATGGAGGGATAGAGGGATGGAGGGGTAGAGGGGTAGAGGGGTAGAGGGATGGAGGGGTAGAGGGATGGAGGGGTAGAGGGGTAGAGGGATGGAGGGTTGGAGGGATAGAGGGATGGAGGGGTAGAGGGGTAGAGGGATGGAGGGATGGAGGGATAGAGGGGTAGAGGGATGGAGGGGTAGAGGGATGGAGGGGTAGAGGGATGGAGGGATGGAGGGTTGGAGGGATAGAGGGATGGAGGGGTAGAGGGGTAGAGGGATGGAGGGGTAGAGGGATGGAGGGATGGAGGGGTAGAGGGGTGGAGGGGTAGAGGGATGGAGGGGTGGAGGGATGGAGGGATGGAGGGGTAGAGGGATGGAGGGGTAGAGGGATGGAGGGGTAGAGGGATGGAGGGATGGAGGGTTGGAGGGATGGAGGGTTGGAGGGATGGAGAGTTGGAGGGGTAGAGGGATGGAGGGGTAGAGGGATGGAGGGATGGAGGGATGGAGGGCTGGGGGATGGAGGGATGGAGGGATGGAGGGATGGAGGGATGGAGGGTTGGAGGGATGGAGGGATGGAGGGTTGGAGGGATGGAGGGATGGAGGGATGGAGGGATGGAGGGATGGAGGGATAGAGGGTTGGAGGGGTAGAGGGATGGAGGGATGGAGGGATGGAGGGATGGAGGGGTAGAGGGATGGAGGGGTAGAGGGATGGAGGGATGGAGGGATGGAGGGGTAGAGGGATGGAGGGGTAGAGGGATGGAGGGTTGGAGGGTTGGAGGGGTAGAGGGATGGAGGGGTAGAGGGATGGAGGGATGGAGGGATGGAGGGATGGAGGGTTGGAGGGATAGAGGGTTGGAGGGGTAGAGGGATGGAGGGATGGAGGGATGGAGGGGTAGAGGGATGGAGGGGTAGAGGGATGGAGGGATGGAGGGGTAGAGGGATGGAGGGGTAGAGGGATGGAGGGTTGGAGGGGTAGAGGGATGGAGGGATGGAGGGATGGAGGGATGAAGAGATGGAGGGGTAGAGAGATGGAGGGTTGGAGGGTTGGAGGGTTGGAGGGGTAGAGGGATGGAGGGGTAGAGGGATGGAGGGGTAGAGGGATGGAGGGATGGAGGGATGAAGAGATGGAGGGGTAGAGGGATGGAGGGATGGAGGGGTATAGGGATGATAAAAGAGGGATAGAGGGATGAAGAGATGGAGGGGTATAGGGATGATAAAAGAGGGATAGAGGGATGAAGAGATGGAGGGGTATAGGGATGATAAAAGAGGGATAGAGGGATGAAGAGATGGAGGGGTATAGGGATGCAGGGATAGAGGGGATGGAGGGATAGAGGGATGAAGAGATGGAGGGGTAGAGGGATGGAGGGATAGAGGGGATGGAGGGATGGAGGGATGCAGGGATGGAGAGATAGAGGGATGATAAAAGAGGGATAGAGGTTCTTACTGTGAGACCGGGGTCTCCCTCAGGACCTGGATCTCCCTGTAGAGAGAAAGAGATACTTTCATACACAGATTACAACACACACTCACACACCGTGCGGAAGCACTGTCTGTGTGTGTATGTGTGGGTGCTTGTGTACGTACGTCTCGTCCACCCACTCCTCTTGGTCCTCTGAATCCAGGTTCTCCCTGAGGCCCTGGTTCACCCCCCTCTCCAGGGGTCCCCGCTCCCCCTGGCCCTCCCTTGGGGCCACAGTCTCCTCTGCTTCCTCTGGATCCTAGACCGCCCTTCTCGCCACGTTCACCCTGAATACACACAGGGTCAGACAGTGTGTTAGAGAGAGTGTTAGGCTGTTAGGGAGTGTGTGTGTGTGTCAGGGAACCATCCTACTCAGTGAATTTCAGATTATTTTTTTTAAAGTTATGAAATATTAAATTGATCCTTTTTAGAATAAACTATACTGAATATATTCAAATATATTCACCAAATACATAAGTGGGCGAGATGAGCAGTCTCTGTTTGACCTTGGTGAATTCTTAGATGTCCTTCATTGGGGAAACAAACTTCGTGTAAACAGACCCAGAGCCACTGGGTGTGATGAGCTGTTCTGGACTGAAGTCAAGTCTCTGAACACCTCAACCCCTGTTCTGGACTGAAGTTTCTGAACACCTCAACCCCTGTTCTGGACTGAAGACAAGTCTCTGAACACCTCCACCCCTGTTCTGGACTGAAGCCTCTGAACACCTCAACTCATGACTCATACCCTCATTCAATCACTGCTGTGAACCCTTCCCAACACTGTAAGTAGCCCTCTCATTCCCCCTCCAGCTTTGTCATCTCCATGACAACCCTGTCTCAGTCCCCTTCCTGCTTTGTCATCTCCGTGACAACCCTGTTTCAGTCCCCTTCCTGCTTTGTCATCACCGTGACAACCCTGTCTCAGTCCTCGCCTCTACTGTGGTTCTCCCATCCTTGTAAATTGTTCAAGTCACCAGCCTCTGGTGTGTGTGCTGGTGTGTGTGTGTGTGTGTACCGTTGGTCCTCTTGGTCCTGGGTAACTGAAGCCAGCTCTTCCCACGTCGCCCTACAGCAGCACAGAAATCAATCGATCAGCACAGAAATCAATCGATCAGCACAGAAATCAATCGATCAGCACAGAAATCAATCGATCACAACACAGTCAAAACAGTCACATCAGGGTTCCCAAACTCGGTCCTGGGTCCTCCTGGGTGCACATTTCGTTTTTTTGCCCATAACGCTCTACATCTGATTCAAATGATCAAAGCTTGATGATTAGTTGTGTGTTGCTAGGGCCAAAAACCAAAACATGCCCCCCTCGAGGTCCCGATAACTGAGTTTGGGAACCTCCTGCATTAAAGAGAGAGTCAGACATGAAGTCAACAGCAATGTCAGGTTGACTTCCACAACAGCTAGAAGATCCTTTAACTTCTCTGTTGTTTTGCATCTCACTCATCTGTAACATCTGCAGTTCATCCTGCTCCTCGTCGTATCAGACGCACCACACACTCTGAGAACTACACACTGAGAACTACACACTGAGAACTACACACTGAGAACTACACACACTGAGAACTACACACTGAGAACTACACACACTGAGAACTACACACTGAGAACTACACACACTGAGACAAACACACTGAGACAAACACACTGAGAACTACACTCTGAGAACTACACACTGAGAACTACACACACTGAGAACTACACACACTGAGAACTACACACACTGAGAACTACACACTGAGAACTACACACTGAGAACTACACACACTGAGAACTACACACTGAGAACTACACACTGAGAACTACACACACTGAGAACTACACACACTGAGAACTACACACACGGAGACAAACACACTGAGAACTACACACTGAGAACTACACACACTGAGAACTACACATACTGAGACAAACACACTGAGAACTACACACTGAGAACTACACACACTGAGAACTACACACACTGAGAACTACACACTGAGAACTACACACACTGAGACAAACACAAACACTCTGAGAACTACACACTGAGAACTACACACACTGAGACAAACACAAACACTCTGAGAACTACACACTGAGATCTACACACTGAGAACTACACACTGAGAACTACACTCTGAGAACTACACACACTGAGACAAACACAAACACTCTGAGAACTACACACTGAGAACTACACACACTGAGAACTACACACTGAGAACTACACACACTGAGAACTACACACTGAGAACTACACACACTGAGAACTACACACACTGAGAACTACACACACTGAGAACTACACACACTGAGACAAACACACTGAGAACTACACACTGAGAACTACACACACTGAGACAAACACAAACACTCTGAGAACTACACACTGAGAACTACACACACTGAGAACTACACACTGAGAACTACACACACTGAGAACTACACACACTGAGAACTACACACTGAGAACTACACACACTGAGAACTACACACTGAGAACTACACACACTGAGAACTACACACACTGAGAACTACACACTGAGAACTACACACACTGAGAACTACACACTGAGAACTACACACACTGAGAACTACACACACTGAGAACTACACACTGAGAATTACACACACTGAGAACTACACACTGAGAACTACACACACTGAGAACTACACACACACTCAGACAAACAGACACACTGAGAACTACACACACTGAGACAAACAGACACACACCTTTGGTCCTGCCAGGCCGGGGTCTCCTCTCGGTCCGGCATCACCGGGGTCGCCACGGGTACCCTGTTACACAGATAGTGGTTACCATAGCAACATTATCATGCCATCCCCGTGGTTACTGTAAATTGCCACCATATCACCATAACATGATCATGTACACACACACACACACACACATACAGGAAGCCGAGAACATGAGGAAAGCATTGTGATCGGACTGGTGAAGGTATGATCTGTGACCTACGTTCTTCCCTGCCGCTCCTGAAGTGCCGGGGGGCCCGCGTGGCCCCGGGAGTCCGTTGTCTCCCTTGGTTCCTTTGTTTCCTACTTCACCTGGTAGTCCTCTCAGCCCCTCAGGTCCTGCCTCGCCCTGAAACACACGAGGACAACAGGTAGGGTGTGTGTGTGTCTGAGCGAGTGAAAGAAGTGTGTGTGTGTGTGTGTGCGTGTGTGTGCGTGTGAGAGCAAGTGTGTGTGTGTGAGCGATGTTGTGTCATACCTTGTCTCCTTTAACTCCGTCTGTTCCCTGATTCCCCTTTGACCCAAAGTCTCCTCTTCTCCCCTACAAAACACCACGACCCAACAACCATTAGACAAACACAACTGGACAAACAGTACACAACCGTTAGACTATGTCACAACGTACAGACAATATTGAGACACAGAGCTAGTTTCCCTAGAACACGTTGACTGTGCAGAGATTCAGAGGGTCTCACCAGTTCTCCCTTGTCTCCTGGGCCTCCAATAGTTCCCTAGAAGAGACACACAAATGATTATATGACGTACAGTATTCTACATTACTGGGCCAGTGAGAGTGTTATAGTGTGTGTGGAGTAGAGGTTCTTACTGGTGTTCCTTTGGCTCCAGGGAAGCCAGGCGAGCCGGGACTCCCTCTCTCACCCTGAGGAGGAGGAGGACAACAGGGTTATTTACCCTTTAACCTCTAACTCTGACCTCTGACCTTTCTATCAGGTCCCTGGTCTAACAACCAGAGAGGAGCAGTGAAGAGCAACAGAGGTCAGGGATGATGCATAGCTGTATGGAACACTGGGATGTAGGAAGTAACATCATATCGTGTGCAGTGACTTCCTGTTTACCTTAGGTCCAGCGTCTCCCACCGGGCCGAGGGGGCCTGCGCTTCCTGATCGACCGGGATCTCCCTGGAGACACAAACACAGTGATTGTAGAACTAGGGTCCAAGCAGCAAACGAGGCGTTGTAGTTTTATGATTACAGTTCTGTTTGATCTCAATCGCGTACCTTCTCTCCGTCTGTTCCAGGAAGTCCACCGTTGCCCGCGTCTCCCGAGTGACCATCAGGACCCTGTTGTCAGAGACACGCACACATATTTATAACACACACACACACACTGGGAAAATAGTGGTCAATGTACACTCATTTCAACCAGATTTCAACCACAAATCAACAACATGATTTCAAGGGTTGGTTTACTTGAAGTAGAATTCACGTTTGTTGAGAACTCAATTAAATATCAAGCCAATAGTGTTGCTATGTCACGGCTGATGCTGGAAGGAGACCAAAGTGCAGCGTGGTGGGCGTACATTTTCCTTTTTGTTTAAAATGTCGCCAACAAAACAACAAACGAACGAAACAACCGTGAAGCTTACAGGGCTATAGTGCCACAAACAAAGACAACTTCCCACACAGAAAGGAGGGAAAAGGGCTACCTAAGTATGGTTCCCAATCAGAGACAACGATAGACAGCTGTCCCTGATTGAGAACCATACCCGGCCAAAACATAGAAATAAAGAAACATAGAAAACAAAACATAGAATGCCCACCCCAAATCACACCCTGACCAAACCAAATAGAGACATAAAAAGGCTCTCTAAGGTCAGGGCGTGACATGCTAGTAATAGAACATATAATAGATGTGTTGATCTGTCAGGTTTCTCAGAACATATATAATAGATGTGTCACGCCTCCCCCTCCGTGGCGCTCGAAGGCTGTCCTGCATTACGCACTCCTGACACCATCATTACGCACACCTGCCTTCCCTTGTCACGCGCATCAGCGATATTGGACTCTCCTGGACTCTATCACCTGATTATTACCTCCTCTATATGTGTCAGTTCCCCAGCTCTGTTCCCCGCTGCTGCATTGATTGTCGCCTGTCTTTGTGTTTCCCAGTTCTGACACTGTTCCTGTCCTGTTGCCACGTCCGTTCCAAATTAAATTTAAACTCTCCGTACCTGCTTCTCTTCTGCAGCGTCGTACCTTACAAGATGTTATGTTCTGTCAGGTTTCTCAGAACATACCCTGTCTCCTGGATCTCGTCAGGTTTCTCTGAACATACCCTGTCTCCTGGATCTCGTGAGGTTTCTCAGAACGTACCCTGTCTCCTGGATCTAGTCAGGTTTCTCAGAACATACCCTGTCTCCTGGATCTCGTCAGGTTTCTCAGAACGTACCCTGTCTCCTGGATCTCGTCAGGTTTCTCAGAACGTACCCTGTCTCCTGGATCTCATCAGGTTTCTCAGAATATACCCTGTCTCCTGGATCTCGTCAGGTTTCTCAGAACGTACCCCGTCTCCTGGATCTCATCAGGTTTCTCAGAATATACCCTGTCTCCTGGATCTCGTCATGTTTCTCAGAATATACCCTGTCTCCTGGATCTCGTCAGGTTTCTCAGAACGTACCCTGTCTCCTGGATCTCATCAGGTTTCTCAGAATATACCCTGTCTCCTGGATCTCGTCAGGTTTCCCAGAACATACCCTGTCTCCTGGATCTCATCAGGTTTCTCAGAATATACCCTGTCTCCTGGATCTCGTCAGGTTTCTCAGAATATACCCTGTCTCCTGGATCTCGTCAGGTTTCTCAGAACGTACCCTGTCTCCTGGATCTCGTCATGTTTCTTAGAACGTACCCTGTCTCCTGGATCTCGTCAGGTTTCTCAGAACGTACCCTGTCTCCTGGATCTCGTCAGGTTTCTCAGAACATACCCTGTCTCCTGGATCTCGTCAGGTTTCTCTGAACATACCCTGTCTCCTGGATCTCGTCATGTTTCTCAGAACGTACCCTGTCTCCTGGATCTCGTCAGGTTTCTCAGAACATACCCTGTCTCCTGGATCTCATCAGGTTTCTCTGAACATACCCTGTCTCCTGGATCTCGTCAGGTTTCTCTGAACATACCCTGTCTCCTGGATCTCGTCAGGTTTCTCAGAACATACCCTGTCTCCTGGATCTCGTCAGGTTTCTCAGAACGTACCCTGTCTCCTGGATCTCATCAGGTTTCTCTGAACGTACCCTGTCTCCTGGATCTCGTCAGGTTTCTCAGAACATACCCTGTCTCCTGGATCTCATCAGCTTTCTCTGAACATACCCTGTCTCCTGGATCTCGTCAGGTTTCTCAGAACATACCCTGTCTCCTGGATCTCGTCAGGTTTCTCTGAACGTACCCTGTCTCCTGGATCTCGTCAGGTTTCTCAGAACGTACCCTGTCTCCTGGATCTCGTCAGGTTTCTCAGAACGTACCCTGTCTCCTGGATTTCGTCATGTTTCTCAGAACATACCCTGTCTCCTGGATCTCGTCAGGTTTCTCAGAACATACCCTGTCTCCTGGATCTCGTCAGGTTTCTCAGAACATACCCTGTCTCCTGGATCTCGTCAGGTTTCTCAGAACATACCCTGTCTCCTGGATCTCGTCAGGTTTCTCAGAATATACCCTGTCTCCTGGATCTCGTCATGTTTCCCAGAACATACCCTGTCTCCTGGATCTCGTCATGTTTCCCAGAACATACCCTGTCTCCTGGATCTCGTCAGGTTTCTCAGAACATACCCTGTCTCCTGGATCTCGTCAGGTTTCTCAGAATGTACCCTGTCTCCTGGATCTCGTCAGGTTTCTCAGAACGTACCCTGTCTCCTGGATCTCGTCATGTTTCTCAGAACGTACCCTGTCTCCTGGATCTCGTCAGGTTTCTCTGAACGTACCCTGTCTCCTGGATCTCGTCAGGTTTCTCAGAACGTACCCTGTCTCCTGGATCTCGTCAGGTTTCTCTGAACATACCCTGTCTCCTGGATCTCGTCATGTTTCTCAGAACGTACCCTGTCTCCTGGATCTCGTCAGGTTTCTCAGAACATACCCTGTCTCCTGGATCTCATCAGGTTTCTCTGAATATACCCTGTCTCCTGGATCTCGTCAGGTTTCTCAGAACATACCCTGTCTCCTGGATCTCGTCAGGTTTCTCAGAACCTACCCTGTCTCCTGGATCTCGTCAGGTTTCTCAGAACGTACCCTGTCTCCTGGATCTCGTCATGTTTCTCAGAACGTACCCTGTCTCCTGGATCTCGTCATGTTTCTCAGAACGTACCCTGTCTCCTGGATCTCGTCAGGTTTCTCAGAACGTACCCTGTCTCCTGGATCTCATCAGGTTTCTCTGAACGTACCCTGTCTCCTGGATCTCGTCATGTTTCTCAGAACGTACCCTGTCTCCTGGATCTCGTCATGTTTCTCAGAACGTACCCTGTCTCCTGGATCTCGTCAGGTTTCTCAGAACGTACCCTGTGTCCTGGATCTCGTCAGGTTTCTCAGAACGTACCCTGTCTCCTGGATCTCGTCAGGTTTCTCAGAACGTACCCTGTCTCCTGGATCTCGTCAGGTTTCTCAGAACGTACCCTGTCTCCTGGATCTCGTCAGGTTTCTCAGAACGTACCCTGTCTCCTGGATCTCGTCAGGTTTCTCAGAACGTACCCTGTCTCCTGGATCTCGTCAGGTTTCTCAGAACATACCCTGTCTCCTGGATCTCGTCAGGTTTCTCAGAACGTACCCTGTTTCCTGGATCTCGCCAGGTTTCTCAGAACATACCCTGTCTCCTGGAGCTCGTCAGGTTTCTCAGAACATACCCTGTCTCCTGGATCTCGTCAGGTTTCTCTGAACATACCCTGTCTCCTGGATCTCGCCAGGTTTCTCAGAACATACCCTGTCTCCTGGAGCTCGTCAGGTTTCTCAGAACATACCCTGTCTCCTGGATCTCATCAGGTTTCTCTGAACATACCCTGTCTCCTGGATCTCGCCAGGTTTCTCAGAACATACCCTGTCTCCTGGATCTCGTCAGGTTTCTCAGAACATACCCTGTCTCCTGGATCTCGTCAGGTTCTCAGAACATACCCTGTCTCCTGAATCTAGTCAGGTTTCTCAGAACATACCCTGTCTCCTGGATCTCGTCAGGTTTCTCTGAACGTACCCTGTCTCCTGGATCTCATCAGGTTTCTCAGAACGTACCCTGTCTCCTGGATCTCGTCAGGTTTCTCTGAACGTACCCTGTCTCCTGGATCTCGTCAGGTTTCTCTGAACGTACCCTGTCTCCTGGATCTCGTCAGGTTTCTCAGAACGTACCCTGTCTCCTGGATCTCGCCAGGTTTCTCTGAACGTACCCTGTCTCCTGGATCTAGTCAGGTTTTTCTGAACGTACCCTGTCTCCTGGATCTCGTCAGGTTTCTCTGAACGTACCCTGTCTCCTGGATCTCGTCAGGTTTCTCAGAACGTACCCAGTCTCCTGGATCTCGCCAGGTTTCTCTGAACGTACCCTGTCTCCTGGATCTCGTCAGGTTTCTCAGAACGTACCCTGTCTCCTGGATCTCGTCAGGTTTCTCAGAACGTACCCTGTCTCCTGGATCTCGTCAGGTTTCTCAGAACCTACCCTGTCTCCTGGATCTCGTCAGGTTTCTCAGAACGTACCCTGTCTCCTGGATCTCGTCAGGTTTCTCAGAACGTACCCTGTCTCCTGGATCTCGTCAGGTTTCTCAGAACATACCCTGTCTCCTGGATCTCGTCAGGTTTCTCAGAACGTACCCTGTCTCCTGGATCTCATCAGGTTTCTCAGAACATACCCTGTCTCCTGGATCTCGTCAGGTTTCTCAGAACGTACCCTGTCTCCTGGATCTCGTCAGGTTTCTCAGAACATACCCTGTCTCCTGGATCTATCCAGGTTTCTCAAAACGTACCCTGTCTCCTGGATCTCGCCAGGTTTCTCAGAACATACCCTGTCTCCTGGATCTCGCCAGGTTTCTCAGAACATACCCTGTCTCCTGGATCTCGTCAGGTTTCTCAGAACATACCCTGTCTCCTGGATCTCGTCAGGTTTCTCAGAACATACCCTGTCTCCTGGATCTCGTCAGGTTTCTCAGAACATACCCTGTCTCCTGGATCTAGTCAGGTTTCTCAGAACATACCCTGTCTCCTGGATCTCGTCAGGTTTCTCAGAACGTACCCTGTCTCCTGGATCTAGTCAGGTTTCTCAGAACGTACCCTGTCTCCTGGATCTCGTCAGGTTTCTCAGAACGTACCCTGTCTCCTGGATCTCGTCAGGTTTCTCAGAACGTACCCTGTCTCCTGGATCTCATCAGGTTTCTCAGAACGTACCCTGTCTCCTGGATCTCCTTTGCAGCCGGGAGCGCCGATGCGTCCGATCTTCCCCTTTTGTCCGTCTGTCCCGTTGCGTCCTGCGAGGCCGGCCACACCCTTCTTCCCCTCAGCTCCGATCTCTCCCTTTAAAAACACACACTCAGCAATAATACAGAATCTACCTTGAGTCCCACGCTGCCCAGATCTGATAATCAATGATTAATACCTAATGAAATATTGATCTCACCTTTTCCCCCTCCAGACCAATTTCACCCTACAAGAACAGAACAGAAATTAGAACAGAACACAGAACAACAGAACAACAGAACAACAGAACACAGAACAACAGAACACAGAACAACAGAACACAGAACAACAGAACAGCAGAACAACAGCCATTAGGGAAACAACACACATTATTACTGGTATTACTCGTCACTACATATAAATACATTATCACTAGTATTACTAGTCACTATATATAAATACATTATCACTAGTATTACTAGTCACTATATATAAATACATTATCACTAGTATTACTAGTCACTATATATAAATACATTATCACTAGTATTACTAGTCACTACATATAAATACATTATCACTAGTATTACTAGTCACTATATATAAATACATTATCACTAGTATTACTAGTCACTACATATAAATACATTATCACTAGTATTACTAGTCACTATATATAAATACATTATTACTGGTATTACTCGTCACTACATATAAATACATTATCACTAGTATTACTAGTCACTATATATAAATACATTATTACTGGTATTACTAGTCACTACATATAAATACATTATCACTAGTATTACTAGTCACTATATATAAAGACATTATCACTCGTATTACTAGTCACTATATGTAAATACATTATCCCTAGTATTACTAATCACTACATATAAATACATTATCACTAGTATTACTAGTCAATATATAAAGACATTATTACTGGTCACTATATATAAAGACAATATTACTAGTCACTATATATAAAGACATTATTACTAGCATTACTAGTCACTATATATAAAGACAATATTACTAGTCACTATATATAAAGACATTATTACTAGCATTACTAGTCACTATATATAAAGACAATATTACTAGTCACTATATATAAATACATTATTACTGGTATTACTAGTCACTATATATAAAGACATTATTACTAGTATTACTAGTCACTATATATAAAGACATTATTACTAGTATTACTAGTCACTATATATAAAGACATTATTACTAGTATTACTAGTACATTTGCATAATTACATAATTACTGGTATTACTAGTCACTATATATAAAGACAATATTACTAGTCACTATATATAAATACATTATCACTAGTATTACTAGTCACTATATATAAATACATTATTACTGGTATTACTAGTCACTACATATAAAGACAGTATTACTAGTCACTATATATAAAGACATTATCACTAGTATTACTAGTCACTATAAATATACATTATCACTAGTATTACTAGTCACTATATATATACATTATCACTAGTATTACTAGTTACATTTGCATAATTACATAATTACTGGTATTACTAGTCACTATATATATACATTATCACTAGTATTACTAGTCACTATATATATACATTATCACTAGTATTACTAGTCACTATATATATACATTATCACTAGTATTACTAGGTACATTTGCATAATTACATAATTACTGGTCGTGTGTGTGAATGGGAGGAGCCTGTAGACTTGCCTTGACTCCTGGTTGACCAATGGGACCCTCGATGCCGGGGTCGCCCTGTCTTCCTCTCTCTCCTTTAAGACCGGAGTTGCCATTGTCTCCTTTGATTCCCTGTAACACACAAGATATTAGTGGCCTGCTACCTTTCTGGAACATGTAAACAGATCCAAACAGATCCAAACAGATCCAAACAGATCCAAACAGATCCAAACAGATCCAAATGGTGGCATATCAGGCCTAGGGAGGTTATTTTGGCATTAACATACATTCGAAACAAGATGGCGGTTATTCAAATTAGCCTACATCACTGCAGTTTACAGCCCTAAACAATAGCGTAGTCACTTGATAGCAATAATAAATCCCCATTGAACTGTGTTGTAGCCTAGGCAGAATAATGTTCTTGTCTAAAAATATAAATGTTGGCCGAATCAATTGTGGAGCTCTGTGTGCCCAGTGACTGCAGAGCTCAGCCTGGAGAAACGCACAGATCTGCCATTTCATAATCTGTTAAAAGAAAATATTGCACTTTGACAGGTAGGCTTACATATGTATAGCCCTAATATCAAGCTAATGAATGGCCAAATATCTATCTAATATTTAGCTTCTTATTTCGGCTACACATTTCTAGCCTCTCTCTACCAGCTGTTACCGTGAGCAATAGGCTATAGCTATCCAAGCCTCTCCGCAATAGGCTATATGCTACCCAAGCCTCTTCGGTATAGGCTATATGCTACCCAAGCCTCTCCGCAATAGGCTATAGCTATCCAAGCCTCTCCGCAATAGGCTATATGCTACCCAAGCCTCTCCGCAATAGGCTATATGCTACCCAAGCCTCTCCGCAATAGGCTATATGCTACCCAAGCCTCTCCGCAATAGGCTATATGCTACCCAAGCCTCTCCGCAATAGGCTATATGCTACCCAAGCCTCTCCGCAATAGGCTATATGCTACCCAAGCCTCTCCGCAATAGGCTATATGCTACCCAAGCCTCTCCGCAATAGGCTATATGCTACCCAAGCCTCTCCGCAATAGGCTATATGCTACCCAAGCCTCTCCGCAATAGGCTATATGCTACCCAAGCCTCTCCGCAATAGGCTATATGCTACCCAAGCCTCTCCGCAATAGGCTATATGCTACCCAAGCCTCTCCGCAATAGGCTATAGCTACCCAAGCCTCTCCGCAATAGGCTATATGCTACCCAAGCCTCTCCGCAATAGGCTATATGCTACCCAAGCCTCTTCGGTATAGGCTATATGCTACCCAAGCCTCTACGCAATAGGCTATATGCTACCCAAGCCTCTCCGCAATAGGCTATATGCTACCCAAGCCTCTTCGGTATAGGCTATATGCTACCCAAGCCTCTTCGGTATAGGCTATATGCTACCCAAGCCTCTCCGCAATAGGCTATATGCTACCCAAGCCTCTCCGCAATAGGCTATATGCTACCCAAGCCTCTCCGCAATAGGCTATAGCTACCCAAGCCTCTCCGCAATAGGCTATATGCTACCCAAGCCTCTTCGGTATAGGCTATATGCTACCCAAGCCTCTACGCAATAGGCTATATGCTACCCAAGCCTCTCCGCAATAGGCTATATGCTACCCAAGCCTCTTCGGTATAGGCTATATGCTACCCAAGCCTTTTGTCATGACATTTTTGTACTTTACTGGCATGAAAAAGGTTGGATGGAGACCTGGTTTATCACAGTGTTCATTTTGTCACTCTTTTTTGATTTAGTCTAGTCTTAGTGATTTTGACAAAAATATAATTAAGTTACATTTCATTTGAATAATGATTTAGTGTAGTTATTATCAAAATGACCAAAACAGTGGGCCATTTCAGTCAACTACATGCCCTTTAATTTTAGTCACATCACATTTGTATTACCTCATTAAAACCTGTAGTACACACAAATCACTGACTTCCATGTGCACAAACATACATAGCCTTGTCCTGCCAACATATTTTTTCTGCATTACATCCTATTCTCTATGACAAACATATATAATTCATATAAAACAATTATCTGACCATGTAAATTTCTAATTCAGCCTACACAGATATTACACGTTACTTAACACAGAGAGAGAGAGAGAGAGCGAGAGAGAGAGAGCGAGAGAGAGAGAGCAGAGTTAACATGTTTCCCATGCCAATAAAGCCCTTTAATTGAATTGAGAGAGAGATTTGCACATAGTTACAAAACTGTATTTAACGGGAGAAACCAGAGAGAACAACAAGCTCTGTCTGTCTGTCTGTCTGTCTGTCTGTCTGTCTGTCTGTCTGTCTGTCTGTCTGTCTGTCTGTCTGTCTGTCTGTCTGTCTGTCTGTCTGTCTGTCTGTCTGTCTGTCTGTCTGTCTGTCTGTCTGTCTGTCTGTCTGTCTGTCTGTCTGTCTGTCTGTCTGTCTGTCTGTCTGTCTGTCTGTCTGTCTGTCTGTCTGTCTGTCTGTCTGTCTGTCTGTCTGTCTGTCTGTCTGTCTGTCTGTCTGTCTGTCTGTCTGTCTGTCTGTCTGTCTGTCTGTCTGTCTGTCTGTCTGTCTGTCTGTGTGTGTGTGTGTGTGTGTGTGTGTGTGTGTGTGTGTGTGTGTGTGTGTGTGTGTGTGTGTGTGTGTGTGTGTGTCTGTGTGTACCTTCTGTCCTCTGTGTCCTTTGGGACCAGGAGGTCCTTCTGTCTCCAGACACTTCACCTTGTAGCACTAACATGGGAGAAACAGAGACATCTAGTATCAATCAATCAGACAGGGAGAAACAGAGACATCTAGTATTAATCAATCAATCAATAAATAATCAAACCTCTAATGTATACATATATATATACACTACATGACCAAAAGTATGTGGACACCTGCTCATCAAACATCTCATTCCAAAATCATGGGTATTAATATGGAGTTGGTCCCCCTTTGCTGCTATAACAGCCTCCACTCTTCTGGGAAGGCTTTCCACTAGATGTTGGAACATTGCTGCTATAACAGCCTCCACTCTTCTGGGAAGGCTTTCCACTAGATGTTGGAACATTGCTGCTATAACAGCCTCCACTCTTCTGGGAAGGCTTTCCACTAGATGTTGGAACATTGCTGCTGTAACAGCCTCCACTCTTCTGGGAAGGCTTTCCACTAGATGTTGGAACATTGCTGCTATAACAGCTTCCACTCTTCTGGGAAGGCTTTCCACTAGATGTTGGAACATTGCTGCTATAACAGCCTCCACTCTTCTGGGAAGGCTTTCCACTAGATGTTGGAACATTGCTGCTATAACAGCCTCCACTCTTCTGGGAAGGCTTTCCACTAGATGTTGGAACATTGCTGCTATAACAGCCTCCACTCTTCTGGGAAGGCTTTCCACTAGATGTTGGAACATTGCTGCAGGGACTTGCTTCCATTCAGCCACTAGAACACTAGTGAGGTCGGGCACTGATGTTGGGCGATTAGGCCTGGCTCGCAGTCGGCGTTCCAATTCATACCAAAGGTGTTCGATAGGGTTCAGGTCAGGGCTCTGTGCAGGCCAGTCAAGTTCTTCCACACCGATCTCGACAAACCATTTCTTGTATGGACCTGGCTTTGTGCACGGGGGCATTTTCATGCTGAAACAGGAAAGGGCCTTCCCCAAACTGTTGCCACAAATTTGGAAGCACAGAATCGTCTAGAATGTCATTGTATGTTGTAGCGTTAAGATGTTCCTTCACTGGAACTAAGGGGCCATGAAAACAGCCCCAGACCATTATTCCTCCTCCACCAAACTTTACAGTCAGCACTATACTAAACAAAGTTGGCACTATGCATTGGAACAGGTAACGTTCTCCTGGCATCCACCAAACCCAGATTAGTCCGACCCAGATTAGTCCGACTGCCAGATGGTGAAGACTGACTCATCCCTCCAGAGAACGCATTTCCACTGCTCCAGAGTCCAATGGCGACGAGCTTTACACCACTCCAGCCAATGCTTGGCGTTGGGCATGATGATCTGGGGCTTGTGTGCGGCTGCTCGGCCCGCTGACGTTGCTTCCAGAGGCAGTTTGGACCTCGGTAGTGAGTGTTGCAACCGAGGACAGACAGTTTTTTACGCGCTTCAGCACTCGGTTGTCCCGTTCTGTGAGCTTGTGTGGCCTACCACTTTGCGGCTGAGCCAATATTGCTCCTAGACGTTTCCACTTCACAATAACAGCGCTTACAATTGACCAGGGAAGCTCTAGCAGGGCAGAAATCTGACAACCTGACTTGTTGAAAAAGTGGTATCCTATGACGGTGCCACGTTGAAAGTCACTGAGCTCTTCAGTATGGGCCATTCTACTGCCAATGTTTGTCTATGGAGATTGCATGGCGGTGTGCTTGATTTTATACGCCTGTCAGCAACGGGTGTGGCTGAAAAAGCCGAATCCACTAATTTGAATTGGTGTCCGCATACTTTGGATATATTGTGTGTATATATAGTGGTATGTCATCAGGTGTATTATAACAGTAGGATGCTTCTATGCTGATTGTATGGTAAACAGGTGTATTGTTGTCCTCAGTCTCACCTCCTGATAGGCCAGATGGGTCTGGAAAAAGACAAAATGAACAGTTTAAATATAAAACTATAGTACGTAATCATCACAGTGTGTGTGTGTGTGTGTGTGTGTGTTAGTGTGTGTGTGTGTGTGTGTCTGTGTGTTACTGTGTTAGTGTGTGTGTGTGTGTGTGTGTGTTAGTGTGTTACTGTGTGAGTGTTAGTGTGTGAGTGTGTGGGTGTGTGTTAGTGTGTGTGTGTGTGAGTGTTAGTGTGTGTGTGTGTATTACTGTGTTAGTGTGTGGGTGTGTGTTTGTGTGTGTGTTAGTGTGTGTGTGTGTGTGTGTGTGTGTGTGTGTGAGTGTTAGTGTGTCTGTGTGTGTGTATTACTGTGTTAGTGTGTGGGTGTGTGTTTGTGTGTGTGTTAGTGTGTGTGTGTGTGTGTTAGTGTGTTAGCATGTGGGTGTGTGTGTGTTACTGTGTTAGCATGTGGGTGTGTGTTTGTGTGTGTGTTAGTGTGTGTGTTACTGTGTTAGCGTGTGGGTGTGTGTTTGTGTGTGTGTTAGTGTTTGTGTGTGTGTGTGTTAGTGTGTGTGTGTTAGTGTGTGTGTGTGTGTGTGTTAGTGTGTGTGTTACTGTGTGGGTGTGTGTTTGTGTGTGTGTTTGTGTGTGTGTTTGTTTGTGTGTGTGTTAGTGTGTGTGTTAGTGTGTGTGTGTGTGTGTGTGTTACTATGGTCTTGATGATGCGGTCTATAGTGTCCAGCTGTATAAAAGTGTGTTAGTGTGTGTGTTACCATGGTCTTGATGATGCGGTCTATAGTGTCCAGCTGTATAACAGTATGTTAGTGTGTGTGTTACCATGGTCTTGATGATGCGGTCTATAGTGTCCAGCTGTATAACAGTATGTTAGTGTGTGTGTTACCATGGTCTTGATGATGCGGTCTATAGTGTCCAGCTGTATAACAGTATGTTAGTGTGTGTGTTACCATGGTCTTGATGATGCGGTCTATAGTGTCCAGCTGTATAACAGTATGTTAGTGTGTGTGTTACCATGGTCTTGATGATGCGGTCTATAGTGTCCAGCTGTATAACAGTATGTTAGTGTGTGTGTTACCATGGTCTTGATGATGCGGTCTATAGTGTCCAGCTGTATAACAGTATGTTAGTGTGTGTGTGTGTGTGTGTGTGTTACTATGGTCTTGATGATGCGGTCTATAGTGTCCAGCTGTATAACAGTATGTTAGTGTGTGTGTTACTATGGTCTTGATGATGCGGTCTATAGTGTCCAGCTGTATAACAGTGTGTTAGTGTGTGTGTTACTATGGTCTTGATGATGCGGTCTATAGTGTCCAGCTGTATAACAGTATGTTAGTGTGTGTGTTACCATGGTCTTGATGATGCGGTCTATAGTGTCCAGCTGTATAACAGTATGTTAGTGTGTGTGTGTGTGTGTGTGTGTGTTACCATGGTCTTGATGATGCGGTCTATAGTGTCCAGCTGTATAACAGTATGTTAGTGTGTGTGTTACTATGGTCTTGATGATGCGGTCTATAGTGTCCAGCTGTATAACAGTGTGTTAGTGTGTGTGTTACCATGGTCTTGATGATGCGGTCTATAGTGTCCAGCTGTATAACAGTGTGTTAGTGTGTGTGTTACCATGGTCTTGATGATGCGGTCTATAGTGTCCAGCTGTATAACAGTATGTTAGTGTGTGTGTTAGTATGTGTGTGTGTGTGTGTGTGTGTGTGTGTGTTTGTGTGTGTGTTAGTGTGTGTGTTAGTGTGTGTGTGTGTGTGTGTGTGTGTGTGTTTGTGTGTGTGTTTGTGTGTGTGTTAGTGTGTGTGTTAGTGTGTGTGTGTGTGTGTGTTAGTGTGTGTGTTAGTGTGTGTGTGTGTGTGTGTTTGTGTGTGTGTTAGTGTGTGTGTTAGTGTGTGTGTGTGTGTGTGTGTGTTACCATGGTCTTGATGATGCGGTCTATAGTGTCCAGCTGTATAACAGTGTGTTAGTGTGTGTGTTACCATGGTCTTGATGATACGGTCTATAGTGTCCAGCTGTATAACAGTATGTTAGTGTGTGTGTTACCATGGTCTTGATGATGCGGTCTATAGTGTCCAGCTGTATAACAGTATGTTAGTGTGTGTGTTACCATGGTCTTGATGATGCGGTCTATAGTGTCCAGCTGTATAACAGTATGTTAGTGTGTGTGTTACCATGGTCTTGATGATGCGGTCTATAGTGTCCAGCTGTATAACAGTATGTTAGTGTGTGTGTGTGTGTTACCATGGTCTTGATGATGCGGTCTATAGTGTCCAGCTGTATAACAGTATGTTAGTGTGTGTGTTACCATGGTCTTGATGATGCGGTCTATAGTGTCCAGCTGTATAACAATATGTTAGTGTGTGTGTTACTATGGTCTTGATGATGCGGTCTATAGTGTCCAGCTGTATAACAGTATGTTAGTGTGTGTGTTACCATGGTCTTGATGATGCGGTCTATAGTGTCCAGCTGTATAACAGTATGTTAGTGTGTGTGTTACCATGGTCTTGATGATGCGGTCTATAGTGTCCAGCTGTATAACAGTATGTTAGTGTGTGTGTGTGTGTGTGTGTGTTACCATGGTCTTGATGATGCGGTCTATAGTGTCCAGCTGTATAACAGTATGTTAGTGTGTGTGCTACCATGGTCTTGATGATGCGGTCTATAGTGTCCAGCTGTATAACAGTATGTTAGTGTGTGTGTTACCATGGTCTTGATGATGCGGTCTATAGTGTCCAGCTGTATAACAGTATGTTAGTGTGTGTGTTACCATGGTCTTGATGATGCGGTCTATAGTGTCCAGCTGTATAACAGTATGTTAGTGTGTGTGTGTGTGTGTGTGTGTTACCATGGTCTTGATGATGCGGTCTATAGTGTCCAGCTGTATAGCAGGCTTGTTGCCACTGAGGTCGACAGCCAGGAAGTCTTTTCTGTAGACGTTGGCCGGAGAGTTAGCGATCTCCCTCAGACCCGTCTCGTCCACGTTCTTCGTTGCCGCGACCACAAACATTCTGATGCCCTCGTCGCGCGCTCTCTCCGCCGTCACCTTCACTCCGCCGCAGGGGTTTCCTGTCACGTGACCGTCGGTGATGACGACAGCGAATCGCAGTGCCCTGGGGCCCGAAGGCGAGCGTGTAATTTCCTGTGTCATGTTGGCGAGGGCGCAGTCGATGTAGGTTCCCTTACCTAGATACCGGATACCCCTGACCCCCTGAAACAACAACAGTTACTGTATACCCCCTGAAACAACAACAGTTACTGTATACCCCCTGAAACAACAACAGTTAATGTATACCCCCTGAAACAACAACAGTTACTGTATACCCCCTGAAACAACAACAGTTACTGTATACCCCCTGAAACAACAACAGTTACTGTATACCCCCTGAAACAACAACAGTTACTGTATACCCCCTGAAACAACAACAGTTACTGTATACCCCCTGAAACAACAACAGTTACTGTATACCCCCTGAAACAACAACAGTTACTGTATACCCCCTGAAACAACAACAGTTACTGTATACCCCTGAAACAACAACAGTTACTGTATACCCCCTGAAACAACAACAGTTACTGTATACCCCCTGAAACAACAACAGTTACTGTATACCCCCTGAAACAACAACAGTTACTGTATACCCCTGAAACAACAACAGCAGTTACTGTATACCCCTGAAACATCAACAGTTACTGTATACCCCTGAAACAACAACAGTTACTGTATACCCCCTGAAACAACAACAGTTACTGTATACCCCCTGAAACAACAACAGTTACTGTATACCCCCTGAAACAACAACAGTTACTGTATACCCCCTGAAACAACAACAGTTACTGTATACCCCCTGAAACAACAACAGTTACTGTATACCCCCTGAAACAACAACAGTTACTGTATACCCCCTGAAACAACAACAGTTACTGTATACCCCCTGAAACAACAACAGTTACTGTATACCCCCTGAAACAACAACAGTTACTGTATACCCCCTGAAACAACAACAGTTACTGTATACCCCCTGAAACAACAACAGTTACTGTATACCCCCTGAAACAACAACAGTTACTGTATACCCCCTGAAACAACAACAGTTACTGTATACCCCCTGAAACAACAACAGTTACTGTATACCCCCTGAAACAACAACAGTTACTGTATACCCCCTGAAACAACAACAGTTACTGTATACCCCCTGAAACAACAACAGTTACTGTATACCCCCTGAAACAACAACAGTTACTGTATACCCCCTGAATTCCTACATTTAATGAAAACCAATACGATGTAAAGCATAATAGCAATCAATCTATGTTGACTGCTAATGTGTGTGTGTGTGTGTGTGTGTGTGTGTGTGTGTGTGTGTGTGTGTGTGTGTGTGTGTGTGTGTGTGAGTTGGACTCACCTGGATGAAGGCGTCCTTGGCCTGTATGCGGCTGAAGATCTGTTGTGTCTGGGAGAAGTGCAGTCCTCCTAACTGCCATCTGATCTGAACCAGACCTTTATAGTCAGCATCCTCCAGACGCTCTGCAAAGCGCTCTGTAAACATCTGCACACACATCAAGGAGGAGGAAGGGGTTAGAAATATATCCATCTATCACACACATCGAGGAGGAGGAAGGGGTTAGAAATATATCCATCCATCAAGGAGGAGGAAGGGGTTAGAAATATAAATATATAATATAGTAGTAGGAACCTTAATGCTCTCCACCAGTGATCCAGGGGGAACATTATAATATAGTAGTAGGAACCTTAATGCTCTCCACCAGTGATCCAGGGGGAACATTATAATATAGTAGTAGGAACCTTAATGCTCTCCACCAGTGATCCAGGGGGAGGGGGAACATTATAATATAGTAGTAGGAACCTTAATGCTCTCCACCAGTGATCCAGGGGGAACATTATAATATAGTAGTAGGAACCTTAATGCTCTCCACCAGTGATCCAGGGGGAACATTATAATATAGTAGTAGGAACCTTAATGCTCTCCACCAGTGATCCAGGGGAAGGGGGAACATTATAATATAGTAGTAGGAACCTTAATGCTCTCCACCAGTGATCCAGGGGGAACATTATAATATAGTAGTAGGAACCTTAATGCTCTCCACCAGTGATCCAGGGGGAGGGGGAACATTATAATATAGTAGTAGGAACCTTAATGCTCTCCACCAGTGATCCAGGGGGAACATTATAATATAGTAGTAGGAACCTTAATGCTCTCCACCAGTGATCCAGGGGGAGGGGGAACATTATAATATAGTAGTAGGAACCTTAATGCTCTCCACCAGTGATCCAGGGGGAACATTATAATATAGTAGTAGGAACCTTAATGCTCTCCACCAGTGATCCAGGGGGAACATTATAATATAGTAGTAGGAACCTTAATGCTCTCCACCAGTGATCCAGGGGGAGGGGGAACATTATAATATAGTAGTAGGAACCTTAATGCTCTCCACCAGTGATCCAGGGGGAACATTATAATATAGTAGTAGGAACCTTAATGCTCTCCACCAGTGATCCAGGGGAACATTATAATATAGTAGTAGGAACCTTAATGCTCTCCACCAGTGATCCAGGGGGAACATTATAATATAGTAGTAGGAACCTTAATGCTCTCCACCAGTGATCCAGGGGGAACATTATAATATAGTAGTAGGAACCTTAATGCTCTCCACCAGTGATCCAGGGGGAACATTATAATATAGTAGTAGGAACCTTAATGCTCTCCACCAGTGATCCAGGGGGAACATTATAATATAGTAGTAGGAACCTTAATGCTCTCCACCAGTGATCCAGGGGGAACATTATAATATAGTAGTAGGAACCTTAATGCTCTCCACCAGTGATCCAGGGGGAACATTATAATATAGTAGTAGGAACCTTAATGCTCTCCACCAGTGATCCAGGGGGAACATTATAATATAGTAGTAGGAACCTTAATGCTCTCCACCAGTGATCCAGGGGGAACATTATAATATAGTAGTAGGAACCTTAATGCTCTCCACTAGTGATCCAGGGGGAGGGGGAACATTATAATATAGTAGTAGGAACCTTAATGCTCTCCACCAGTGATCCAGGGGGAACATTATAATATAGTAGTAGGAACCTTAATGCTCTCCACCAGTGATCCAGGGGGAACATTATAATATAGTAGTAGGAACCTTATGCTCTCCACCAGTGATCCAGGGGGAACATTATAATATAGTAGTAGGAACCTTAATGCTCTCCACCAGTGATCCAGGGGGAACATTATAATATAGTAGTAGGAACCTTAATGCTCTCCACCAGTGATCCAGGGGGAGGGGTAACATTATAATATAGTAGTAGGAACCTTAATGCTCTCCACTAGTGATCCAGGGGGAGGGGGAACATTATAATATAGTAGTAGGAACCTTAATGCTCTCCACCAGTGATCCAGGGGGAACATTATAATATAGTAGTAGGAACCTTAATGCTCTCCACCAGTGATCCAGGGGGAACATTATAATATAGTAGTAGGAACCTTAATGCTCTCCACCAGTGATCCAGGGGGAACATTATAATATAGTAGTAGGAACCTTAATGCTCTCCACCAGTGATCCAGGGGGAACATTATAATATAGTAGTAGGAACCTTAATGCTCTCCACCAGTGATCCAGGGGGAACATTATAATATAGTAGTAGGAACCTTAATGCTCTCCACCAGTGATCCAGGGGGAACATTATAATATAGTAGTAGGAACCTTAATGCTCTCCACCAGTGGTCCAGGGGGAGGGGTAACATTATAATATAGTAGTAGGAACCTTAATGCTCTCCACCAGTGATCCAGGGGGAACATTACAATATAGTAGTAGGAACCTTAATGCTCTCCACCAGTGATCCAGGGGGAGGGGGAACATTATAATATAGTAGTAGGAACCTTAATGCTCTCCACCAGTGATCCAGGGGGAACATTATAATATAGTAGTAGGAACCTTAATGCTCTCCACCAGTGATCCAGGGGGAGGGGGAACATTATAATATAGTAGTAGGAACCTTAATGCTCTCCACCAGTGATCCAGGGGGAACATTATAATATAGTAGTAGGAACCTTAATGCTCTCCACCAGTGATCCAGGGGGAACATTATAATATAGTAGTAGGAACCTTAATGCTCTCCACCAGTGATCCAGGGGGAACATTATAATATAGTAGTAGGAACCTTAATGCTCTCCACCAGTGATCCAGGGGAAGGGGGAACATTATAATATAGTAGTAGGAACCTTAATGCTCTCCACCAGTGATCCAGGGGGAACATTATAATATAGTAGTAGGAACCTTAATGCTCTCCACCAGTGATCCAGGGGGAACATTATAATATAGTAGTAGGAACCTTAATGCTCTCCACCAGTGATCCAGGGGGAGGGGGAACATTATAATATAGTAGTAGGAACCTTAATGCTCTCCACCAGTGATCCAGGGGGAACATTATAATATAGTAGTAGGAACCTTAATGCTCTCCACCAGTGATCCAGGGGGAACATTATAATATAGTAGTAGGAACCTTAATGCTCTCCACCAGTGATCCAGGGGGAGGGGGAACATTATAATATAGTAGTAGGAACCTTAATGCTCTCCACCAGTGATCCAGGGGGAACATTATAATATAGTAGTAGGAACCTTAATGCTCTCCACCAGTGATCCAGGGGGAACATTATAATATAGTAGTAGGAACCTTAATGCTCTCCACCAGTGATCCAGGGGGAACATTATAATATAGTAGTAGGAACCTTAATGCTCTCCACCAGTGATCCAGGGGGAACATTATAATATAGTAGTAGGAACCTTAATGCTCTCCACCAGTGATCCAGGGGGAACATTATAATATAGTAGTAGGAACCTTAATGCTCTCCACCAGTGATCCAGGGGGAACATTATAATATAGTAGTAGGAACCTTAATGCTCTCCACCAGCGATCCAGGGGGAGGTTCTTGCAGGGCGATGGTCTCAGACGTGTCGATCGTAAAGTACACATCTATAGGACACTCATGTTTCTCTGCAGGACACACACACACACACACACACACACACACACACACACACACACACACACACACACACACACACACACACACACACACACACACACACACACACACACACACACACACACACACACACACACACACAAACACACACACACACACACACACACAGACGTTAGGTCACAAGATAACACACACACATTAGGACATATGATAACACACACACGGTAGGACACATGATAACACACACACGCATGTACATGTAAACACAAATAAACATCCAATGAAATCTCAAAATGGCCCAAGTCAAAGTTTTACTTCTTGTTTAGTGTAAACAGAGGACTACATATTGGACATCCAAACTACAGAACATCAAAGTCTGAAAAATGGAAAACATATTTTACAAAGAGCTCTGGTCAAATAGAGCCCTGGTCAAATAGAACCCTGGTCAAATAGAACCCTGGTCAAATAGAACCCTGGTCAAATAGAGATCTGGGCAAATGGACAGTTATGCAGATGCCGGAACAGTTATACAGATGGACAGTTATACAGATGGACAGTTATACAGATGGACAGTTATACAGATGGACAGTTATACAGATGGACAGTTATACAGATGGACAGTTATACAGATGGACAGCTGCAGACTGGAGTATGATGTCAGTATGATGTCAGTATGATGTCAGATCTAGAGCGGTGCATGGTAGGAAGGGAACTCACTGTTGCATTCTGGTAAGGCCTGGGCGTGTGCTGCGGCTCCAAACAGTAAACACAGCACGATGAACTCTGACATCATCATCATCTCCCTCTCCTGACACACACAAACACACTTTAAATACTTAAATACACAAATGACATCACATTTGAATAGAATAACTATATCTCACCTGGGGTAGTACAGATTCCTGAACAGTTATACAGACGGATAGTTACACAGACGGACATTCAAACAGATGGACAGTACCTGCTATAGAGAGGTAAAACCACCAGGTAACTACCTATATGCTGCTATAGAGAGGTAAAACCACCAGGTAACTACCTATATGCTGCTATAGAGGTAAAACCACCAAGTAACTACCTATATGCTGCTATAGAGAGGTAAAACCACCATGTAACTACCTATATGCTGCTATAGAGAGGTAAAACCACCATGTAACTACCTATATGCTGCTATAGAGGTAAAACCACCATGTAGCTACCTATATGCTGCTATAGAGGTATAACCACCAGGTAACTACCTATATGCTGCTATAGAGGTATAACCACCAGGTAACTACCTATATGCTGCTATAGAGAGGTAAAACCACCAGGTAACTACCTATATGCTGCTATAGAGGTAAAACCACCAGGTAACTACCTATATGCTGCTATAGAGAGGTAAAACCACCAGGTAACTACCTATATGCTGCTATAGAGGTAAAACCACCAAGTAACTACCTATATGCTGCTATAGAGAGGTATAACCACCAGGTAACTACCTATATGCTGCTATAGAGAGGTAAAACCACCAGGTAACTACCTATATGCTGCTATAGAGAGGTAAAACCACCAAGTAACTACCTATATGCTGCTATAGAGAGGTAAAACCACCATGTAACTACCTATATGCTGCTATAGAGAGGTAAAACCACCAGGTAACTACCTATATGTTGCTATAGAGAGGTAAAACCCCCATGTAACTACCTATATGCTGCTATAGAGAGGTAAAACCACCAGGTAACTACCTATATGCTGCTATAGAGAGGTAAAACCACCATGTAACTACCTATATGCTGCTATAGAGGTAAAACCACCAGGTAACTACCTATATGCTGCTATAAAGGTAAAACCACCAGGTAACTACCTATATGCTGCTATAGAGGTATAACCCCCATGTAACTACCTATATGCTGCTATAGAGAGGTAAAACCACCATGTAACTACCTATATGCTGCTATAGAGAGGTAAAACCACCAGGTAACTACCTATATGCTGCTATAGAGGTATAACCACCAGGTAACTACCTATATGGTGCTATAGAGAGGTAAAACCACCATGTAACTACCTATATGCTGCTATAGAGAGGTAAAACCACCATGTAACTACCTATATGCTGCTATAGAGAGGTAAAACCACCAGGTAACTACCTATATGCTGCTATAGAGAGGTAAAACCACCAGGTAACTACCTATATGCTGCTATAGAGGTAAAACCACCATGTAACTACCTATATGCTGCTATAGAGAGGTAAAACCACCAGGTAAATACCTATATGCTGCTATAGAGAGGTAAAACCACCAGGTAACTACCTATATGCTGCTATAGAGGTATAACCACCAGGTAACTACCTATATGCTGCTATAGAGGTAAAACCACCATGTAGCTACCTATATGCTGCTATAGAGGTATAACCACCAGGTAACTACCTATATGCTGCAATAGAGGTAAAACCACCAGGTAACTACCTATATGCTGCTATAGAGGTAAAACCACCACGTAACTACCTATATGCTGCTATAGAGAGGTAAAACCACCAGGTAACTACCTATATGCTGCTATAGAGGTAAAACCACCATGTAACTACCTATATGCTGCTATAGAGGTATAACCACCAGGTAACTACCTATATGCTGCTATAGAGAGGTAAAACCACCAGGTAACTACCTATATGCTGCTATAGAGGTAAAACCACCAGGTAACTACCTATATGCTGCTATAGAGGTATAACCACCAGGTAACTACCTATATGCTGCTATAGAGAGGTAAAACCACCAGGTAACTACCTATATGCTGCTATAGAGAGGTAAAACCACCATGTAACTACCTATATGCTGCTATAGAGGTATAACCACCAGGTAACTACCTATATGCTGCTATAGAGGTAAAACCACCAGGTAACTACCTATATGCTGCTATAGAGAGGTAAAACCACCAGGTAACTACCTATATGCTGCTATAGAGGTAAAACCACCATGTAACTACCTATATGCTGCTATAGAGGTAAAACCACCAGGTAACTACCTATATGCTGCTATAGAGAGGTAAAACCACCAGGTAACTACCTATATGCTGCTATAGAGGTATAACCACCAGGTAACTACCTATATGCTGCTATAGAGAGGTAAAACCACCAGGTAACTACCTATATGCTGCCATAGAGGTAAAACCACCAGGTAACTACCTATATGCTGCTATAGAGGTAAAACCACCAGGTAACTACCTATATGCTGCTATAGAGAGGTAAAACCACCAGGTAACTACCTATATGCTGCTATAGAGGTAAAACTACCATGTAACTACCTATATGCTGCTATAGAGGTAAAACCACCAGGTAACTACCTATATGCTGCCATAGAGGTAAAACCACCAGGTAACTACCTATATGCTGCTATAGAGAGGTAAAACCACCAGGCAACTACCTATATGCTGCTATGGAGAGGTAAAACCACCAGGTAACTACCTATATGCTGCTATAGAGAGGTAAAACCACCAGGTAACTACCTATATGCTGCTATAGAGAGGTAAAACCACCAGGTAACTACCTATATGCTGCTATAGAGAGGTAAAACCACCAGGTAACTACCTATATGCTGCTATAGAGAGGTAAAACCACCATGTAACTACCTATATGGTGCTATAGAGAGGTAAAACCTCCATGTAACTACCTATATGGTGCTATAGAGAGGTAAAACCTCCATGTAACTACCTATATGCTGCTATAGAGGTAAAACCACCATGTAACTACCTATATGCTGCTATAGAGAGGTAAAACCACCAGGTAACTACCTATATGCTGCTATAGAGGTAAAACCACCAGGTAACTACCTATATGCTGCTATAGAGAGGTAAAACCACCATGTAACTACCTATATGCTGCTATAGAGAGGTAAAACCACCAGGTAAATACCTATATGCTGCTATAGAGGTATAACCACCAGGTAACTACCTATATGCTGCTATAGAGAGGTAAAACCACCAGGTAACTACCTATATGCTGCTATAGAGGTAAAACCACCATGTAACTACCTATATGGTGCTATAGAGAGGTAAAACCACCATGTAACTACCTATATGCTGCTATAGAGAGGTAAAACCACCAGGTAACTACCTATATGCTGCTATAGAGGTAAAACCACCATGTAACTACCTATATGCTGCTATAGAGGTAAAACCACCATGTAACTACCTATATGCTGCTATAGAGAGGTAAAACCACCAGGTAACTACCTATATGCTGCTATAGAGGTAAAACCACCATGTAACTACCTATATGCTGCTATAGAGAGGTAAAACCACCATGTAAATACCTATATGCTGCTATAGAGGTATAACCACCAGGTAACTACCTATATGCTGCTATAGAGGTAAGTTAGGTTAGTTTGTCATTCTATCGTTTTCATGCGATTTTTGTTGTAAATAAATCTAATTGATTTAGAATCTATTTGAATTAATTTCCCATCAATTTTATTACCAACTCTGTGTATTCTCAAATTCACCCCTCCCCTTCACTCTGGCAGCATAACATCCCTTCCTGAACACACCCACCCACTACCGTACCTCCCTGCCCGTCCAAATAAAACATTTAAATATTGATCATTTATTTGACCGAGACGCGTGGACAGAAAGACGCCTCAAACTCGCCTACAAGCATCCGAGCGCGCGAAACAGATGCTGTCAAGACCAGAATATGGCACGTCATACTATTTCTGGCCAGACAGCATTAGATACGTGGGCTACATTTAGTAAGACAAGAAGGACGCTGCTCTCCTCGTCAGTTTTAGCAGAGAGGAAGAGGCAAAGCGAGAGAGCTCACTCTCGCCAACATCTGTCCTGACTAAACCCAATGCGTTTCAATGGGCATAACATGCAGTCCTAAGCTTATTACCGGCGCTCCTGGCGCTTGGGACTCGCATTTTTTTCAGGGCAGAGACATGAGCATCTCGTCATTATATACATATCTCTGGTTTCAGCCACTTGCGAATTGGAAAAGACAGTTGGCGAGTGCACTGTTCGGATGCTGGTTTCCCCTAAAGTAAATTGATGTTTTGCCAAAATTAAATAACTACTCCTGTCTAAATAAAATCATTCAAAATACTTTACCAGAGAGCTTGACTTAGCCACAGAGGATCATTAGCTTATTATTATTATTATTTAAATAGCTGTGGATTGTTTCAAATCAGCGTAGGCCCATGACTCGTTGTGAAACCAGGAATTTCCCGTGAAAACAACTGTCGAGTGTATAGAAATCAAACTGATTCGTTCTGGCTCCGGCCTGGCCTCCTCTAACGGTCCGGTAACGCAGGGTTTAACGGGGATGAACAGGGAGCCATGTTCTGCACTGGGTGTGTTGCAGAATTATACGCACATTATCTGAGCAGAATATCATATCTTTCCAATACATGTGTCTTAGGAACCACCATATCAACACGATAAAGCAGTAATGGGATATGTAATCTGCGCATGCCTAGATCTGGAACGCACCCAGTCAGCACAGAACAGTGTCCATCTGAACTGGAACGCACCCAGTCGGCACAGAACAGTGTCCATCTGAACTGGAACGCACCCAGTCGGCACAGAACAGTGTCCATCTGATCTGGAACGCACCCAGTCGGCACAGAACAGTGTCCATCTGATCTGGAACGCACCCAGTCAGCACAGAACAGTGTCCATCTGAACTGGAACGCACCCAGTCAGCACAGAACAGTGTCCAACTGAACTAAAGTTGATTTTCGCAGCTCTGTCTAAAACCGAAATATTAGCGGTGGACAAAAATAGTTTATAGCTAATTGACTGGTCACCAAATGAGAGTGGAGACGATGCGCGTGCATATATACAAATACTTCACAAACACATTTACAAGGTTTTAACATTTGATAGAGCCTAACGCATATTTGAGTCGGATATTAAAGATAACCGAGAGAGAGAGATTATTTGTTTGATTGTTTATTTCACTTTTGTATATTATCTACCTCACTTGCTTTGGCAATGTTAACACATGTTTCCCATGCTAATAAAGCCCCTTGAATTGAATTGAATTGAGAGAGAGAGAGATGGGCGAACTAACGGCAGAGATAGCAGCAGTTAGAGAGAGAGAGAGATGGGCGAACTAACGGCAGAGATAGCAGCAGTTAGAGAGAGAGAGATGGGCGAACTAACGGCAGAGAT
>NC_074690.1:6546244-6558744 GCF_029448725.1 Salvelinus fontinalis
GTAGTTTAGAGAAATTTAGAGAAATTGTCGAGGTCACCTAGCCAGCTTCACTTTCAACAACGCAGCCACTGCTAGCCAGGCTACTTCACCAGCCAGCAGTACTATATCATTTTAGTCAATCAGATCTTTTATTTTACTTTTATTTTTTGCAACGTAAGCTTAACTTTCTGAACATTCGAGACGTGTAGCCCACTTGTCATTCTAATCTCCTTTGCTTTAGCGTAGCCTCTTCTGTAGCCTCTTCTGTAGCCTGTCAACTATGTGTCTGTCTATCCCTGTTCTCTCCTCTCTGCACAGACCATACAAACGCTTCACACCGCGTGGCCGCGCCCACCCTAACCTGGTGGTCCCAGCCCGCACGACCCACGTGGAGTTCCAGGTCTCCGGTAGCCTCTGGAACTGCCGATCCGCGGCCAACAAGGCAGAGCTCATCTCAGCCTATGCGTCCCTCCAGTCCCTCGACTTCTTGGCACTGACGGAAACATGGCTCACCACAGATAACACTGCTACTCCTACTGCTCTCTCTTCGTCTGCCCACGTGTTCTCGCACACCCCGAGAGCTTCTGGTCAGCGGGGTGGTGGCACCGGGATCCTCATCTCTCCCAAGTGGTCATTCTCTCTTTCTCCCCTTACCCATCTATCTATCGCCTCCTTTGAATTCCATGCTGTCACAGTTACCAGCCCTTTCAAGCTTAACATCCTTATCATTTATCGCCCTCCAGGTTCCCTTGGAGAGTTCATCAATGAGCTTGATGCCTTGATAAGCTCCTTTCCTGAGGACGGCTCACCTCTCACAGTTCTGGGTGACTTTAACCTCCCCACGTCTACCTTTGACTCATTCCTCTCTGCCTCCTTCTTTCCACTCCTCTCCCCTTTTGACCTCACCCTCTCACCTTCCCCCCCTACTCACAAGGCAGGCAATACGCTTGACCTCATCTTTACTAGATGCTGTTCTTCCACTAACCTCATTGCAACTCCCCTCCAAGTCTCCGACCACTACCTTGTATCCTTTTCCCTCTCGCTCTCATCCAACACTTCCCACACTGCCCCTACTCGGATGGTATCGCGCCGTCCCAACCTTCGCTCTCTCTCCCCCGCTACTCTCTCCTCTTCCATCCTATCATCTCTTCCCTCTGCCCAAACCTTCTCCAACCTATCTCCTGATTCTGCCTCCTCAACCCTCCTCTCCTCCCTTTCTGCATCCTTTGACTATCTATGTCCCCTATCCTCCAGGCCGACTCGGTCCTCCCCTCCCGCTCCGTGGCTCGACGACTCATTGCGAGCTCACAGAACAGGGCTCCGGGCAGCCGAGCGGAAATGGAGGAAAACTCGCCTCCCTGCGGACCTGGCATCCTTTCACTCCCTCCTCTCTACATTTTCCTCTTCTGTCCCTGCTGCTAAAGCCACTTTCTACCACTCTAAATTCCAAGCATCGGGGCGGAGCTAGCATGTTGGAGTGAACGGCTGCGTGTGAGAGGCTCCTGCAACTTTTTTGCGAAATAATCTAACTTACCCTACTTTATGATACTTTTTACAACAAACGTTTCTTTCTAATACAACATCGTAACTTTCTGTGTAAAAATGCCGAGTAATAAGCGACCAAAGGACAATAAATCCACATCGGAGGCCTACTCCACACCAAACAACGAGACAGACATGGCGGAAGGCACAGGCAACAACGTGACACTTAAAGAACTTACCCAGGCTTTGGGAGAACTACGTGTTGCTTTAGCTGAGGATCTTAAGGCTACTATTGCTGAACTGGACACCAAAATCGAGGGCACCATTCGAGCGGTCGCTTCGCAGGGCCAGAGTATTGTGGACCTTGAGAGGGCTTCTGAATTCAGCGCTGGTAGGATCGACGAGTTAGAGAAGCTGTGTTCGTCACTACAGGGTACTGTGCAGAGGCTTTCTGTGAAAGTGGTCGACCTGGAGGGCCGTTCCAGACGTAATAACCTTCGCGTTGTTGGTCTGGCAGAGGGGGTAGAGGCGGGCTCTCGCCCCACCGACTTCTTCGCCAAGCTATTGAAGGATGCAATGGGATCGGACGTTTTGGCTTCGGACCCCCAGCTGGACCGTGCACATCGCGCCCCTGTCCCAGTGCCTGGACCGGGTCAACGCCCTCGCCCAGTAATCATCTGTTGTCACAGTTTCAAGACCAAGGATCTTATCCTGCGCGAGGCCCGAATGAGGGGCAACCTGTTACATAAAGGGCACCCCTTCCGTGTCTATGATGATTATGCGCCCGATGTGGCAAAGGACCGTGGCGGCTACAGAGATGTCATGGCCAAACTCTACAAACTCCATCTTCGCCCAGCCTTGCTCTTCCCTGCAAGACTAAGAATTACCCCGCCCTCTGGTGAGAAGATGTGGCTCTCCTCGGTTTTGGACGCAGAGAAGTTTATCCGGGAACATACGCCAATCCCCCGTACAGGTTAGAGTGCCTTGTCATTGTGTGTTAGGGTCTGCTCATGGAATCGAATCCATACTAAACCATAACGGGTGAAACCGTATTGAACGGTCTCAACAAGGGCTACCGAACATGTAATTTGCTGTGGAGGGCGGTCTTGGCTCTCAATTAAAGTCACTTTCATTCTGGCTGTATTCAGAGCGATGCCTATTTAGGATGCCTTCCAGGTTTGATCATTGACACTTTCGGATGAATATACGTATATTCCCCCCATTTTTTTTTTTGTTTCGTTATTTATTTTTTAATTCTTACATTTATTGTTATTACAATACCATTTATTTAGAGCTTGCAGGGGACTGGGGGTGATGGTGGGGAAGGGACAGACACCTGGATAGCAGGTGGATGTTCTGTGCCGTTCTGCCTTTGATATAGCCGAGGGCCGCTCTCCCGATTAGATCCCTACCAGCCCTCTGTAGTGTCTAGGTAGGTGTGCGTACATATAATTATTATTTGTACTTTATAATTATTTTCTCTTAGCATGTTACTATTATGTATGTGTATATTTTAAATTAGTGTAGATTATTACTCTGGGGCATGAATGTTTCTGTATGTATGGGTATGTATGTGTATATGCGCATATGTATGGGTGTGTGTGTGTATATGTATATTTTTAAATATATACCTTTATATGTATTTTTTGGGTGTGTATGTGTTTGTATGTATGGGTGTGTGTGTATGTGTATGTATGTATATATATGTGTGTATATGTATGTATGTATGTATGTATATGTATATGTATATATATATATGTATATGGGTAAGTATGTGTATGTGTGTGTATGTATACATGTATATAACCTTTTTATTTATTTATTTTCTGACTGGGGGATACGTTTAATTTAGAAAAATTCTTGTTTCCGATCTAACCCACAATATGTAAATGTACGGCTGTCTAAGTTGGTTGCTGATGGTTCATGTTTAGACCGGCAGTGCTTAGCAAAATAATCTTGTGATGCTATATCTTGCTTATCTCAGGGATAGATAGACCCAAGATGACGCTTAAGTGCGCAATATGTTTAGGTTGAAACTTATTCTCTTTAGGTTTATTAGATGCTAATTGGACACTTTATTCGCGGGAGCCTCCTCAGTTCATATGTTAGTAGAAGTTCTAGGATAGTGAGAGGTGAACGTACAGTTGGGATTTTATTTCTGTTTCACCTCTTGTTCGAGGTCGCGCCGTGCTTTTTTGGCATCGGCCAGACAATGTGTTTATTATTTTTATTTTTTTATTTTCTCTCCTATTTGTGTATGCCTGTTAAAGGTGGGTTGGGCGGGGGGGTAAATAGTGGGGAAAGTAGGGGAACAGGGTGGGAAGTAAAGGGGCTTGCAGGGGGGGAGGGGCTGGTTGGATACTGCTCGGGTGTAGCTGCTACATATGCTGATCGTGATGGTTTGGTGCGCTTTCTTACCTTTTTATTGAGTTACAAGTTATGCAGGCCACCATAGGAACTACAAATGAGAGGGGGGCGGGGCTCACATTCACTTCCTGGAATGTCAGGGGCTTAAACGAACCAATTAAGAGAGGCAAGGTCCTAGCCCACTTGAAAGCACTCTCGTCTGATATTATATTTTTGCAAGAAACCCATCTGAAAAATAATGCTCACAGCAGACTTAAATGTAGGTGGGTGGGGCAAGTGTATCACTCTAACTTCTCTGCCAAAACGAGAGGCACAGCGATTCTGGTACGGAAAGGAATTCCCTTTCTACATAAAACCACTATTGTGGATAAAGAGGGTCGTTATGTGATCGTAATAGGAGAGATCCACTCTACTTCTGTAACTCTACTAAATATCTATGGGCCAAACATTGATAACCCCTCTTTTTTCAAAAGAGTCCTTGCCCTGATTCCAGATATCTCCCACACTAACCTGATCATTGGAGGGGACCTTAACTGCGTGCTAGACCAATATTTGGACAGATCCTCTACCCGGCGAACCCCCACCTCCTACTCAAGTGAATTCTTGAATACCTACATAAAGAATTCTAACTTATTTGATATATGGAGGATCACTAACCCTACGGGCAGGGAATACTCCTTTCACTCTCATGTTCACAATGTTTATACTCCAATTGACTACTTTTTGGTTGATGCTAAACTACTCCCCTATACCTGTAATGTGAAGTATCATGATATTATAATCTCGGACCACAGTCCACTCACCTTCTCCCTGAGATTGGGTGACATGGTACCAAACGAGAGGGTCTGGAGGTTAAATCCTCAGCTCCTCACAGAACCAACATTCTGTGAACATCTTAAAGACCAAATAACATTTTTCTTTGATACCAACGACAACACAGAGACTTCCCCAGCATTACTGTGGGAAACACTAAAGGCTTATTTGAGAGGCTGTATCATCTCCTATCAGACTGCCAGGAGTAGGCAAAGCAAGGGAAAATTGGTAGAACTGGAGGGACAAATTCACTTATTGGATAGGGAGAATGCTAGACATCCATCTATGGAGAAACATAAAAAAATTACCTCTTTAAAATTTGAATATAATCAGACTCTCTCAGCTAAAATTGCTAAATCTTTTCTCTACGCCAAGCAAAAATATTTTGAGTTTGGTGACAAACCACACAAATTACTCGCCAGACAACTTCGAAAAATTGTGAGTGACCGAATGATTCACAAAGTTAAGTCTGCATCTGGGGAATTACTCTCTTCCCCCAAAGACATCAATGACAGATTCCGTCAGTTTTATGAGACTCTATATACATCTAAAGCCGATTCTAACCCCTTAATTATGCAAAACTTTTTGGATGACTGTAATCTTCCTGCCCTGAACCAGGAAGATTCTAACTTCCTGAATAAGGAAATATCTCTTGAAGAAATTCGAGAAACAATCAAAACTCTAAAGAGTGGCAAGACCCCGGGCCCAGATGGATACCCGGGTGAATTCTATAAAACATTCAGCAACATGCTCTCTCCCTACCTGCACAAAATGTTGGTTCAGTCCAGAGAGGATGGAGCTCTCCCATCTACTTTGGATGAAGCATTCATTACAGTTATACATAAGAAGGGTAAAGATCCGGAAGAGGTAGGGTCGTACAGACCAATATCCCTCCTCAATACAGACCAAAAGATTTTAGCAAAAACCCTGGCTAACAGGCTTAGCACTTTAATTGGCAAACTGGTCCATTCGGACCAGACCGGCTTTATCCCGAACAGAAACTCATTCTTCAATCTCAGGCGCCTCTTCAACATTATGTATTCTCAGAGGTTACCAAACATGGACCTTGCCGTTATATCTCTTGACGCCGAGAAGGCTTTTGACCAAGTTGAGTGGTCCTATCTATTCAAAGTCCTACATAAATTTAATATTGGAGATGGGTTCATAAATTGGATCCAGCTTTTATATAGGAACCCCTGTGCGAGAATACTCACTAACCAATCATTGTCGCCCCGATTTAACCTCTACAGAGGGACAAGGCAGGGTTGTGCGCTGTCGCCGATGCTCTTCGCCCTAATCATTGAACCTCTCGCTCAGACGATTAGATCTGATGCAGCAATACACGGCTATAATACTAAAGATACTCTAAATAAGATTTCCCTATATGCAGATGACATTCTCCTCTATGTAACAGAACCCCAAGCTAGTATTCCAGCTATTCTTGATGTGATTAATTTGTTTGGTACCTTCTCGGGATACAGAATAAATTGGAACAAGAGTGAATTAATGCCCATACGGTTACAAAACACCTCCTGGCTAGAACATCTTCCACTTAGGTAAATTTTTCTGAAGATAACTTATCTAGGAATTGTAGTTACCAAACAATATTCCTTACTATTTAAAGAGAATTTCCCCTCGCTGATGCAAAAACTAAAAACAAACATACAATTTTGGAGAACTCTCCCAATTTCTCTGCTCGGAAGAATTAATGCCATTAAAATGGTCTTCCTCCCACAACTGCTCTACCTATACCAGAACATCCCAGTATTCATACCTAAATCCTTTCATAAACAACTGGACTCAATTATCAATCCTTTCATCTGGGATTATAAAACACACAGGATAGGTAAAAAACACCTCTGCAAATCCAAGATGGAAGGAGGATTGTCTCTCCCAAATTTTATATTTTATTATTGGGCCGCTAACCTCCGTGCGGTTACGTTTTTGCTGGATGACGCACGTCCGTCACCCACCTGGCTTAGTATGGAGCGTGAGGAGTGTCACCCCTTCTCTATTGGTGCTGTGATTTTGTCGCCTGTCAATCTGGAGAGGTCACTTTATCGTAACAATCCTATTATACATAGCACAGTCCGAATCTGGAAGCAAATTAAAACCCACTTTGAGCTTAGACCAATGTCATTCATGCTCCCTGTTGCCAGGAACCCCTCCTTTGCCCCCTCCAACCTTGATAACACCTTTGAGCAATGGGGAGAGTTGGGGATAAGTACCATAGGGGATTTATATATAGAAGGGACCTTTGCTTCCTTTGAGTTGCTGAGGGAAACTTATAATCTTCCCAGAAATAACTTTTTCAGATACCTACAAATCAGAGACTATGTTAGGAAACACCTCCCAACATTTGGGAACGCTAAGCCTTCCATGTTTGACGGATGCATAAAAACATCCCCCACCTCAGACAAACTGATATCTCGTTTATATGACTCTTTTCAATCGGTTAGCACACCCTCTACAGAGGCCATTAAGGCAAAATGGGAGGAAGAACTAGGGACTGACATTTCGATGGCAGACTGGGAAGATAGCTTGGAGTATATCCACACCTGCTCCATTAACTCCAGACATCGGCTCATACAATTCAAGGTATTACACAGATTACACTATTCCAAAACCAAACTGCATAGGATATTTCCTGATACATCCCCTTTGTGTGATAAATGTCAGGCTGCACAGGGTACACTTCTCCACTGCTTTGCCCTATGCTCTAGATTGCATGGTTACTGGTGTGGAATTTTTAGGATCCTCTCTGAAGTTCTGGAGACTTCAATTGACCCAGACCCGCTTCTGATAATCCTGGGAGTGTCTGATTCCCTAATCGGACTAACCAACCCCCAAAAACAACTCATCTCTTACAGTCTCATTTCGGCAAAAAAACTAATCTTGTTGTTCTGGAAAAAGAGGGAAGCGCCCACTACCAAATTATGGCTCAGCGAATTGGCAAACACTGTACACTTAGAAAGGATTAGATATATTCTGAACAATAAATTATTAACATTTGATCAGATCTGGCAGCCTTTCCTCTCTTACTTGGACCATTCGGCGCTGTGAATTTGTACTTTTTAACGCACTCTCCATTGTAATATTTTAATCCACCTCTGGGCAGCACGTGCTGGCACCGCCACCCGAGCAGCGGGGAGGGATATAAGGGGAAGGGATAAGGGGGGGAGGGATAAAGGGGGGGAATAAGGGGGGGGTGACACCCACCCTCTTTCTTTCTACCTGTCCTTGTTTTGTAATAATTGTTTTGTACCCAGAACTCTGGATCTTTTTATTTCTGTCTGCTCTTTTATGTTTAGTTAAAAATTGTATACCTGCCTTTCATACCTATACACCATTCCTGTGTGTGTTCAATAAAAATATTTGAACGATAAATTCCAAGCATCTGCCTCTAACCCTAGGAAGCTCTTTGCCACCTTCTCCTCCCTCCTGAATCCTCCTCCCCCTCCCCCCCCTCCTCCCTCTCTGCAGACGACTTCGTCAACCATTTTGAAAAGAAGGTCGACGACATCCGATCCTCGTTTGCTAAGTCAAACGACACCGCTGGTTCTGCTCACACTGCCCTACCCTGTGCTTTGACCTCTTTCTCCCCTCTCTCTCCAGATGAAATCTCGCGTCTTGTGACGGCCGGCCGCCCAACAACCTGCCCGCTTGACCCTATCCCCTCCTCTCTTCTCCAGACCATTTCCGGAGACCTTCTCCCTTACCTCACCTCGCTCATCAACTCATCCTTGACTGCTGGCTACGTCCCTTCCGTCTTCAAGAGAGCGAGAGTTGCACCCCTTCTGAAAAAACCTACACTCGATCCCTCCGATGTCAACAACTACAGACCAGTATCCCTTCTTTCTTTTCTCTCCAAAACTCTTGAACGTGCCGTCCTTGGCCAGCTCTCCTGCTATCTCTCTCAGAATGACCTTCTTGATCCAAATCAGTCAGGTTTCAAGACTAGTCACTCAACTGAGACTGCTCTTCTCTGTATCACGGAGGCGCTCCGCACTGCTAAAGCTAACTCTCTCTCCTCTGCTCTCATCCTTCTAGACCTATCGGCTGCCTTCGATACTGTGAACCATCAGATCCTCCTCTCCACCCTCTCCGAGTTGGGCATCTCCGGCGCGGCCCACGCTTGGATTGCATCCTACCTGACAGGTCGCTCCTACCAGGTGGCGTGGCGAGAATCTGTCTCCTCACCACGCGCTCTGACCACTGGTGTCCCCCAGGGCTCTGTTCTAGGCCCTCTCCTATTCTCGCTATACACCAAGTCACTTGGCTCTGTCATAACCTCACATGGTCTCTCCTATCACTGCTATGCAGACGACACACAATTAATCTTCTCCTTTCCCCCTTCTGATGACCAGGTGGCGAATCGCATCTCTGCATGTCTGGCAGACATATCAGTGTGGATGACGGATCACCACCTCAAGCTGAACCTCGGCAAGACGGAGCTGCTCTTCCTCCCGGGGAAGGACTGCCCGTTCCATGATCTCGCCATCACGGTTGACAACTCCATTGTGTCCTCCTCCCAGAGCGCTAAGAACCTTGGCGTGATCCTGGACAACACCCTGTCGTTCTCAACTAACATCAAGGCGGTGGCCCGTTCCTGTAGGTTCATGCTCTACAACATCCGCAGAGTACGACCCTGCCTCGCACAGGAAGCGGCGCAGGTCCTAATCCAGGCACTTGTCATCTCCCGTCTGGATTACTGCAACTCGCTGTTGGCTGGGCTCCCTGCCTGTGCCATCAAACCCCTAGAACTCATCCAGAACGCCGCAGCCCGTCTGGTGTTCAACCTTCCCAAGTTCTCTCACGTCACCCCGCTCCTCCGCTCTCTCCACTGGCTTCCAGTTGAAGCTCGCATCCGCTACAAGACCATGGTGCTTGCCTACGGAGCTGTGAGGGGAACGGCACCTCAGTACCTTCAGGCTCTGATCAGGCCCTACACCCAAACAAGGGCACTGCGTTCATCCACCTCTGGCCTGCTCCCCTCCCTACCACTGAGGAAGTACAGTTCCCGCTCAGCCCAGTCAAAACTGTTCGCTGCTCTGGCACCCCAATGGTGGAACAAACTCCCTCACGACGCCAGGACAGCGGAGTCAATCACCACCTTCCGGAGACACCTGAAACCCCACCTCTTCAAGGAATACCTAGGATAAAGCAATCCTTCTGCCCCCCCCCCCCCTTAAAAGATTTAGATGCACTATTGTAAAGTGGCTGTTCCACTGGATGTCATTAGGTGAATGCACCAATTTGTAAGTCGCTCTGGATAAGAGCGTCTGCTAAATGACTTAAATGTAAATGTAAATGTAAATTAAGTCGGACGGGTCAGTAAGGTTTTGCCATGACTTCTGAAAACTAAATGAGATATCGAAATTTGGCACTTATCCTATGCCCCGTGTAAATGAGCTGATTGACCGCCTGGGCAATGCCCGGTATATCAGCACCCTGGATCTTACAAAGGGTTGCTGGCAGGTTCACCTGGCTCCAGAAGCGAGGGAGAAGATGGCCTTTGCCACGCCTAAAGGGCTGTACCATTACACGGTTCTACCCTTCGGCCAGCATGGAGCTCCGCCTACTTTTCAGAGGCTGATGGATAGGGTCCTGAGACCCCACAGTGAGTGCTGAGACCCCACAGTGAGTACTGAGACCTCACAGTGAGTACTGAGACCTCACAGTGAGTACTGAGACCTCACAGTGAGTACTGAGACCCCACAGTGAGTACTGAGACCCCACAGTGAGTACTGAGACCCCACAGTGAGTACTGAGACCTCACAGTGAGTACTGAGACCCCACAGTGAGTACTGAGACCCCACAGTGAGTACTGAGACCCCACAGTGAGTACTGAGACCACACAGTGAGTACTGAGACCCCACAGTGAGTCCTGAGTCCCCGCAGTGAGTCCTGAGACCTCGCAGTGAGTACTGACCCCTCACAGTGAGTACTGAGACCCCACAGTGAGTACTGAGACCACACAGCGAGTACTGAGACACCACAGTGAGTACTGAGACCTCGCAGTGAGTCCTGAGACCTCGCAGTGAGTACTGAGACCACACAGTGAGTACTGAGACCCAACAGTGAGTACTGAGACCCACAGTGAGTACTGAGACCCCGCAGTGAGTCCTGAGACCTCGCAGTGAGTACTGAGACCACACAGTGAGTACTGAGACCCCAAAGTGAGTACTGAGACCCCACAGTGAGTACTGAGACCTCACAGTGTGTACTGAGACCCCACAGTGAGTACTGAGACCCCACAGTGAGTACTGAGACCCCACAGTGAGTACTGAGACCACACAGTGAGTACTGAGACCCCACAGTGAGTACTGAGACCCCACAGTGAGTACTGAGACCCCACAGCGGGTACTGAGACCCCACAGTGAGTACTGAGACCCCACAGTGAGAACTGAGACCCCACAGTGAGTACTCGGCAGCATATTTGATAACGTGATTTTGTACAGCCCTAACTGGGAATCTCACCTGATGAAGCTCAATGCTGTCTTGGAGGCTCTTTGCAGAGCAGGTCTAACTGCCAATGCTGTCTTGGAGGCTCTTCACAGAGCAGGTCTAACTGCCAATGCAAAAAATGCAGACTGGGACTTGAGGAAACAGAGTACCTGGGCTTTACCATCGGGAGGGGCTATGTCAAACTGCAAGAGAAGAAAGTTCAAGCCAATCGACAGTGGCCACCCACCCAAACCAAGTCTCAAGTAAAAAACCTTTGAGGTGCTAATCAGCTATTACCGTAGGTTCATTCCTAACTATGCAACTGTAGCTTGTCCTCTCACAGACCTGACCATAAAGACCCTGTCCAACGGGGTCAGGTGGACTGACAAAGCGGAAGAAGCCTTCCAGAAGCTGAAGGAGGCCCTGTGCTCCGGACCTGGTGATGCCAGAGTTTGGGGCAGAGATGGTGGTCCAGACTGATGCCTCCGACACAGGGGTGAGAGCGGTCTTGTCCCAAGAAGCACAAGAGGAGGAGCATCTCATCCTATATATCAGCCGGAAGCTGCTGCAGTGGAGAAAGAGTGCCTAGAAGTTAAAGTACTAGCTCCTGGGACAACCCTTCAGTCTGGTCACCGACCATGCTCCTCTTGTCACGTTCCTGACCTGTTTTCCTTTTTCTTGTATTTATTTAGTTGGTCATTGCGTGAGTTGGGTGGGTTTGTCTATGTTTGATTTTCTATGTTGGGATGTTTGTGTTCGGCCGGGTATGATTCTCAATCAGAGACAGCTGTCAATCGTTGTCCCTGATTGAGAATCATACTTAGGCAGCCGGGGTTCACGTGTGTGTTTGTGGGTGTTTGTTTCCGTGTCTGTGTTTGTTGCACCACACGGTACTGTATCGGTTCATGCACTTCGTTTATTTGTTTTGTAATTCAGTATTCAGTTTCGTTATAATAAATCATTATGAACCCTAACCACTCTGCGTATTGGTTCGATCCGTCTCGCCTCTCCTCGTCCGAGGAGGAGGAAGAATATGACCATAGCCGTAACACCTCTAGTCCGGATGTTCAGGAACAAGGAGACCGTTACTGTTTTATCCTGGCTTTGGCCAGATCTGTTTTTTTTGTGTGTCTGAAGCAGTAAGAGCTGTAAATGCAGGGCCCTCCAACACTGAGAAGGATATCGGACCCAACTGGACAAGGACCTACTGCCATAGACCCGGGTGGCGCAGTGGTCTAGGGCACTGGTCTAGGGCACTGCATCGCAGTGCTAGCTGCGCCACCAGAGTCTCTGGGTTCGCGCCCAGGCTGGGCTGGGTTCGCGCCCAGGCTCTGTCGCACCCGGCCGCAACTGGGAGGTCCGTGGGGCGACGCACAATTGGCATAGCGTCGTCCGGGTTAGGGAGGGTTTGG